>NC_136629.1:26586447-26828947 GCF_933228915.1 Telmatherina bonti | reverse complement strand
ATTGTAGTCCTTGATTCAGTTCAGCTGCCTCTTAAGTGAATCCCGTAGACAGCAGCTGGTGGATTCTCTCTTCTTTCAAGGCATCTTCCACAAGTTTGGCATAGTGCCTCGGCTGCTGCAGGTTCCAGTTTGAAAGCACAACGAGGACCATTGTCACCAGCTTCTGTCCAAGAGCAGGGAGTTGGCGTCCGTTTGGGCGGCAGACTTATTAGAGAGGCAGCTGAATGACATTGAGGAGCATGAAAGCAGCAGCCGGATTGGCCTGCAGACAGGGAAACACTACATGGATTGAAGGAGCTGCTTAACAAAACTTAAAATACACTAAACAGTTCCTATGGCTGCTACAAAATAATATTCTGTAACTCATGCTGACATATAACACCACCCCTTAGTATAAAAAAGGTGAACTAATCATTATTTAATATAACTATCAGTACCAATTAACTTTATTTGATTTATTACATAATGAGTTTTACGTAGATATTTAATGAAGTATTAATAACTTTTTATAAAATCAAAGTTCAGATAAGTAATTGGTATCATTTATATGTGGAGTTAAAACATACTTGAACAAATATAAAGATGTATTAGCATGTGAGAAATTCATATGTTATTTACAAAATAAAAAAGAACTAAATGTGCCAAATTCATACACGATAGAAAAAGTATTAGACAGTGATTATTTCACCAGAGTGCAGCCTGTTGGTGACAGTGTTAAGGAATTTAATGCACTTTAAATGAAACTTGTTTTGGGGAGTTAATGGACACTGTTATGACATTTAAAGCCAGAACAAGTTTGACCTTTTATTTGAGACGCTGTTTCTGCTGGATGCTGTTTGACACAATGGATCTGATGAAAAACCACTGACTGTGCGTTTGAGCTGAGCCTGAATCCACTGCTGAGTGCATGAATCTGCGCTGCTGAATGGCAGACTGTGGAGCAACAAAAGTGTTCAAGGTAATTTAGTGTTTTATATCTTACCAACAAATTTCTCACACAGGCACTTTTCCAAACAAGCACTTTAAGATATGTACCATGGAGGTAAGACTCTGTGGCTCCGGCAGAACACGTATTGTAAGTATTTTGTCTTCTGCTGAATTTATTTCCACGTTTCTGCTAATTGCTTGGTCAGACTGAAAGATGTTTATAATTTGCAGAAAAGATTTGGTTTCAAGATTTTTGCAAATGAAAACATCTGCTGTTGTCTCATTCACATAAACACTTTCAACTCATTTACAGTCTCACAGAACAATGCATGTGTGAGTCTTCAAACAGTAGGAGATAGTACAAGTGTTGAAGTTTATTTTCAAGAAATCCTTTTTTTTTTTGACAATATAAGATACTGCAGATATATTGTTTCACAGAAAAAGCTGTAATCTCATTTAGTGTCATAGGCTCTATATTCCTGTCAGTGTACTCTCTCTCGTTGCATCATTTTATGTCATAATGCAACATTAATTAGGTACTTGTGTTATGACAAGACTGACCCCACTGGAGAGCCACACATCTCTCCAGACATTTACACCTTGTTCCACTGTGAAACTTCCAATTATTTTCTCAAATCCTTCAGGTGCACAATGTGGTCTTTTTTCTTGTCTTAATTTCCCAAAGATGCATATTTCAGTCATGGGTTTCCTTTGTCATAGCACTCGTGATTGAGTTGAATAAATCAGTAATGGTAGGATTTTAAATGAAGCACGCATTAGACCTGGAAGAGCTGATCTTTCCAGCTAGTGGCAATGATCAAAGGCATCAAAGCGGAGGGGTGTAGCTGCTCTTCAAACATTAAAAACTTTCACAGAAGCCCTTTGACCTCATTTCAGATTACATAAGGCGATGTTAATACTATAAATTCAGTTTTATGTGAATTCAGAGGCTTGCGAGTGTTTGGAATATCTCTGACTGTGTTTGCGTTCAGCTAGATCTCAGGCTACCTAACAGCAGAGTTGACCACCTGCAACGCTGCAATAGATGCACAATGGAGAGACATTGCTGACACCTGTGTGCTTTTTCTGTCTTTCTCATTTACAGGTGTGATAAGAGCAGGTCAGTTACCCTCCTGAGGAGACCACCTCCCAGACCATGTCAGAAAGCAAGACTGGCTGCAGAGGTGTTCTTTTAATGAGCGGTGGAACAAAATTTGCCATTGTTAGCAGACAGCAGGGTTCAGAGGTGAAGCTGGATGAGGGCAGCAGTGTGAGTCTGGGCAACGCCAGCTGAAAGTAGCTGGCTACAGCATCTGACTGAGCTACGTTTGTCTGTTCTAACAATAATTCTTTATACAGAGACAGTGTCCTTGTCTCTGTTTGATGCAAACTTGTTAGACCAAGCTCAAAATATAATGATCTTTTTTTTTTTCTTGCTGCATGAATTATTTCCTAACAACAACAAGCTCATCTGAATATCAAAGAAAAGTGCCAAGGTTGGTGTTAGAATACAGTATACTTTGTAGAACTATTTTATTGCAAAAACCAAAAGAGAATGGTTTAAAAAAAAAAAAAAAAAAAAATAAGGCATTTATTTATTTTGTAATTTTGTAAAATTGTATTGATTTGAATGTTATGGAAAATCTTGTTGTGGAAGTGCCACTTTTAAAACACAGACAGTTTTTTCTTGTTGCACAAAGTGTGGTAAAGATGAGCACATCAGCCAAAAGCATGCAAAGGCTGCACCAGCACCACAGAAATGTAATATTTATAACTTGCTAACAGGAGAAAAATACACCAAATTATGTATAACCACCTCTATATTCCTAATGTCTTAGCTACAGATCCTTGAGCTTTTTTTTTTGTCCTCGCAGTACTTTTTCATCTTGTTTGCATGTTACACCATGTGTGTGCTGAAGATGCTTTTTGCTTTACTAATACAAAGAACAAGGGCAGTGATTTCCTTCATATGTCTGTTTGAAATAAAATTTCTACATGGACGACTTCTCCTCATTTTTGTTTGTGTGTTTTCACAGTCTTCCTTTCACTGAGATGGGTAGATGAAACAAGGCTTTTCCTGTCAAAGCTTTGCAGCAGAGCCCTGGCCTTTTATGCTATAGTCATTTTATCTGTAAGGGGAGGCAGGGAGAACAGTATCAGCTTGTAAATAGTGTCAGACAGAAAAAAAGAACATGGTATCTGTCTTGTGTTTGGAAACCTGATGTCACAGGAAGAAGTCAACAGAACAATGCTGTTGCCAAAACCCTCATATGATGCAGATGTTCTGTGATGACGTGAAAAGGCAAATTGTGACATTAGTTAATGCGACTTTTGTGAAAGAGCATCTCTTCTCGCTTTCAGTCAAAGCCTTTTGAGCTTACCTGTTAGAAATGTCAGGCGATAAATACCACCAACAGATATTTCCGTCGTCCGTTTGACCTTTTCTAATGTTACTGGGTGGGAAGGTAACACCCAGCTTTCAGACAATACCTCAATATTCGCCCTGCAGTACCAGCAGCAAGGCAAAATAGCCAGAAATAGGACAACCGTATCGTGCATGCAGGGTGATGTATAAGAGTGCCAGCTACCTGCAGTACATCCAGCTTGACGTGATTAACAAGCTGTCACGGTTGGCCAGTTATTTACATAATGCTGGCTTGGTTTAATCAACAGGAAGAGCTTCTTCTGGTCAAGTGGTGATTGAAATATTTTTATTTCACTCCAAATTTACAAGAGATTGTCATGTAAGGTTTTTTTGTCATGACAAATATTTTTTAAATAAAAATGAATACAGTATAGTACATATGTTGTTGACTGAAAGTACACAGTAAATAGAAGAGGTGGTTCATCCAGGACAGTGGTTCAGATCAGGAGAGAGGAAACCAGGAGATTTTAAACTAAAGCAGCTGCAAAATGACAATAAAAACAAAGCTTTCACAAATCCTCTTTTAAAATTTAAGATGGCACAAAGATGCTGAATACAAATGTTAGTATGAAAGCTAGACACTTGCATTGTTGGCATAGTAACAGCTTTTCAGACCGACTGAAACTTTCTAAAGTAAAGATGCAGGATTTCAACGCTAAAATAAAGCATTATGAAGTAGCATTTAAACACCCCCCACCATATCCCTTTTTACTAATTTTACTATTACAGTTAATTTAGTCAGGGTAGGGTGAAAGGAAGTTCATGCTGATCCATCTCCTGTTTTCATCAGCCTTCCATTTTAATTCATACAATACAGAGCATCAACATCGACAACTGGTTCAAATGACCCAACACTGGTTCATCTGTTGATGAATAATAAACTCTTCAATATTGTCAAGATTCAATGAAATACAGACAATGACAAAGTAACACAAAGTTCTTTTTCACTGGAAATATGAAAAGACAAAATGTAAGTTTCAAAAACAGTTTTGTAGTTGCTGTTTGTTTTGGTTCAGACAGGGTCTGTTATTCATCTTTGTGCTCTGTGGAAAAGAAAAGAAAAACAGGAAAAACGTTGTCAGATTGCCTAATCTGAGATTAAAACATCGATTCTGCTCTTAGACAAGATTTACATTTCAGAGGAAATGCTGGCATTTGATCTTGCTTTCTTGTTCAGCGGAACTGAAGAAATTTGACAAACATTGTTGGAGAGAGACGGATGAAAGTACTTTCAGTGACTGATGAGGATCAAAAATAGATTTCAGCTTGCAGACATCAATCACATATCAAGATCACCTTCAGAGCAGACGTGCAGAAAGGTGTGGGAATCATCTCAATGACTGATAATTCCCACTCCACTTGTTCTTCCTTTTGTTCACTCTGGCAGCGTTATCTCTGCTCCTCTTTACCTTCTTTATTCACTGTTCTAAATTCTCATTTAGAAACCACCAGCAGCGATTCGTGTTTCCCTGAAAGGATTGTGTTTCACAGAGGAAACTGAAAAAACAGGCCAGAGCTTTTACACAGCTAACTCATCACTGTTGAATAAATTTAATGTTTGCGCCAAATAATGCTGCTGAAGCTGCTGGGAGCAAGCGGACACAGAGACTCCTTCAGAAGTTTTTACAGTGGCCTCACAACCAGAAATAGGAGAAAAAAACAACTATTTACTCTTTATTCTTTCTTTTTATTCCACATTTCAGAAAACACAGAAGCAAGTCAGTTTGCACTGCTATGTATTTGTCCAGCTACTGTATGACAAACAATAAACCATATAATCCCCCTTCATGATGAGGTTGCTTATAGATGTCACCATGACAGAAAGCTGCTGTACTGACGTGACAAAGAAACTGCACTTTTTCTTCCAAACAAACAAACAGTCTCTGTTGCTCTTTCTTACCAACACACAGCTCTTTTAGCTCTTCTCAGACTGGTTTGGTGACAGTAAAGCCATGCTGTCATTCACTCAACACTCACATGTTAATCACGTCTTTATCTGCTTCCTGCATTTGGCCCAACTGGCTCTCTGTGTATGTCACAGATTCCTCAGACGTACTGTCATACTCAAACATGCAGGTTTCCTAGAATTACTTCTGGTTTTTTAAATATATTTATGCTGCTGCTGCTTTTGTATTTAACCCAAATTCTAATGTATATATACATTAGAATTTAGGTTAAATACAAAAGATATAATAGAGAGATACCCTTCGGCTTGTTTCACTTTTCACACAGAGGCAGTGGAGGAAGTACTAAATTGTGGAAATTCATTGTAACCAACAAACCGGATGCAGACACACCTTTGTGACCATGTCAAACAGATACCTAGAAGATTACCTTGATAGTCACCACATTTACACCACCCACACACATGCCTCTGAAAGCTGCAGGTTAGAGTTACTATTTCACATGAGATAGATGATTGTGTGGAACTGAAACGTTGTAAAGCATCCTTTCCTTTGAATCACTAAAACAGAATAAGAGAAATAAATTCCTGTTGACACAGAGCAGCAGCTAGTCAGACAAGTATCATGTTGAAATCCAGACTTGATGGCCAACCCGTGAACTCTGGACTTATTGACAAAGTGTAAACACACACAGGTCTCATTTGTTTTTAGGATAAAACCTGCCAAACATGAAGGAAAAGGACTTGTTTTGTTCTAAACCAAAGCTGTGTGGTATTTCATTGTCTGTTTTCGTGATTACTGTGTTCTTCTGTGTGTGAGTGAATGTTTTAGGTGTGTATTTGTTCCCAAGGGCAATGAACTGCTGTACCCTTTAGTTCTAATAGTCACATTCAATATTCAGTCCAGTGCTGCCACCTACTGCTTTGCTCTTTCCAGCAACATCAGATGCACAAAGTCTTGCTTACCACTAGAGGTCACCGAGGGTCTGCACAAAGTATTCATCATGCAGCCACAACATGAATCCTGTTCCAAGACGCATCATGTGTTCCTACTTCTTTAGCTGCAATTATGAAAAATAACTAAAAATAACACAGATTTAAAAACATTATTTTCTATTTTTTGCACCCACAGTTTCTTCCGAAGAGCTATTACCTGAAAACAAATCCAGACAAGGTGTTCAGTGTTCTTAAACATATTGATGAAACCAAACAAGAAGAGGACAAAAGCAGAAGAGGGAACTCTGATTTATCATCTTTAGTCAAAGGCCCTGTCAATATTGTACCATGGCATCAGGGTGGCTGCAGGAAGTGATTTCTTACCGAAGGGGAACAGGGTGAGAAGACAGGTACGCAAAATGATACAAGAGCTGGATTTCAAATCAGTGTCAAGAGGTCTGGAGTGCTGTATCATCCCCCAGAATCTGGACTTCAAGCAGTGTGGGATCATCCTGTAAAAAAGGAGAAAAAAAGGCCAAGAATACCCAAGAAGATTTTCTCCAAGAACCTGTGTGAACTATTCTTGATAACTACTAAAATAATTTACAAGAAAACTTGTTTTCAGAACATGTTGAAGATTAAAAGTTTTTATATCAAATACTGAATTAAAAGGTTTATTTGAATCGATTTGACAGTTTTATCCATGTTTCCTTGTTTTAAGTAAACTGCTGCATCTATTTCCCATTTTCTTGAAGGTGAAAGATTTGTGTGCAGTAAGGCAGTTTCAGTGCTGTTTATGCTGAAAATTTTCTTATAATTCCATATGTTGGATTTTCCTTTTAATTAAGAGTAGTACTCCACTTAAACAATGCATTCATCCATGCATCCAGCCGTAGTCTCTGGTTTTCTGGTCTGCTGGTTATTCCAGTGCAGCGTCATGGTGGGTTAGATCCCATCCCAGCAGCTATCAGGGAAGAGGCAAACAATTGACCAGTCCATCACAGGGCTTGTAATTATGGTACTCTCAATCTGACAAAGTCAATAAATACAGTAATGTTTCATACTGAACATGCAAACATGTGTTAACCATATGTGTTTTGCTGTCTTGCAGTTTCTAAAGATTTGGTTGTATCCCTGATCGATGACATCAGTGTTGCAAGAGCAGGATTGCCTCTTTAAATTTGCGATCTCTGGTCCCAAAAGCCTTTGTAAGTAAGGAATCATTGTTTTATCCTGATTATACAGCTTAACGTTTGGGCACAGTGTGAGTGAGGCAGATTCAAAATCCAATACGTCTGAAGTGATGTCCTATAAGGCAAACACACCTCCATGCAGCAGAACTGAGTGATGATAATTGTTGGCATAGTGAAAGAGACAGACTGACCCTGACCCAAGAAGCCCGGCGTCAAATCTTTATGTCATTGTGCATCCAGCCTGATGACTGTGTCACTGAACAAGAGAGAGATTGAACTATTTCCAGCCCCAGCTGTGCTTCTCTATCCCTGACTGGGACCTCGCCATACTTGTTTTTTGTATTTTTTTTTTTTTACTCCCCAGAAGGAATCTTAACAGCGCTGGAAGAAATATGTTAAACCCAAACTTAAGTAAAAGTACTTATACAGCACAGGCAAAGTCATGGATCTAGTATAAACAGTCTTAAAAAATATGAAAATGAAAAGTTCTCAAAACAAAAAAGTGTTCCCCATTGTCCTAATGCATATATTAGATCATAGCTTCATCATTTTTTTACTGGGCTTTTTTTTTATTATAGATAATTCTGTTAATGATCTTCTCCATTAATCCACTGCTGACTTTGAAAAAATAATATTATTTAGAAATACCATCACAACTATCCCAAAGCAAAGTCACACCACCAAAATGCTTAATTTATCCAACCAACTGTTCAACCTAAAAAATGATTGAAGAGACTTTTAAATGGCTTATAATTATTCAAGGAAACCAAATGCTCTTATTTTTAATGATGGAACAATGTTGTTTTTCTTTTTCTGAGGAATGGCTTAAGGCATTTGTAAAGTCATAACTCAGCACTAAAATAATTAAATTTGTGTCTGATTGATTATTTCTCCTCCTTAATAACACCAACATCTGTTGTCTTATACATGTTGAAAGTCTAATTAGTCGCCGATACAGTGAGGTTTAACTTGTATGGATCACATTTCTGTGAAATGAGCAACACAGCTTAACATGTGGGTAATGCCCCTCAAAATGTGCCATAATCCCATACCATATTCTCCTGTTTTGCTTTTCTTTTGGATATTTTTACATTTTATTCATTTGACACTGTCAGGGACTTCAGTAGCCTGTAGAAGATCCATACAATGCCAAAGCAGCTTGATCATCGTTGTGTTTATTGTCGTCACTGTAGCTGGTATTAATACCCAAGCTGTTGCTACTGCTACGCTGTGAGTATCCTGCTTCTCAATTTCTGTCAATGTTTTTAATATGAATGTTGGTTAATAATGTATTCTGTAAAATATGGTTCAGCCGTGAAGCAACTATTGCATTCAAAAGGTGACCAAATGGAAATATTCCAGTTAAACAGTGAGAATGTGTTGCACTGTTTATGAATTCACTTTTTTATCTTGGATGAGGAACACTGTGTTTTGTTTTTTCTTCTTTCAAGGCCTTTAAGGAACAGCAGCCCAGAACAGCACAAACAAAAAAGGCGACTGCAGAAAAAACAATGTGACAGTAGAAAGGCAATAGTTTTGCAGATAAATGAATTTGTAATAAAGTTGCTGCAAATAACTATGTTTCCTTGAACATTAGGGACACACCATGTACATATAATGATGCAGCCATTATATTAGATATCTTATGCAAACACACAAAGCCAAACACACAGAGATATTTGTTGAGATATTTGCCTGCTTTTGTTTCTCTAAGTTTGAAGCACAATCAACAGCAGCAGGAAAAAGCCATTTCAGGCTTCAGCAACAAAAACACTGTCTGTATTTCAGTGTCATTCTTATTTAGAGCGGATGGAGAAGTCAGATGTAGAGTGTGGACGTCTGTAACATTTCTGCTGACTTACACCCTTCCCTTCCTCTTTCCATCATTTGGTCCAGCCAGTTATTGGAAACACATGTTGCCATCACTGTCTGTGCATCACCTCACTGTCAAATTATTTTACTGCATTAATATTTGCTGCTGACAGTTACTGCTGCCTTTGTATGACTCTGATGGTAGGTAGAGGGAATGCTATCATGTGTTATGGTTGTCAAAGTACTTTGGTCCTTTGTCATCATGCATATATATAAAAATATATATATGCCTGCGATGGACTGGCGAGCTGTCCAGGGTGTACCCTGCCTGTCGCCCAAAGCCGGTTGGGATAGGCTCCAGCTTCCCCATGACCCTGAATTGGATTAAGCGGTTCAGAAAATGAATGACTGAATGAATATATATGCGTGTGTGTGTAAAGCAAAATGAGTTGTGAGACAATCATCCAGAAATAAACCACACACATGAGGAGAAACCTATTTAATTTAGGAAAGTATTGAAAGTGAAATAAGGCAAAAACTAAATCATACAAAGATAAACTCCATGCATCGTTTTCTCTAAGTTCAAGTATAGAGCACTGAACATGCTTCATCTTAATAGCACACTCCCACCCCGAGCTATTAAGATTCTTTGATAAACATGGTGGTGTATTCATGAGGGATCTTCTCCAAAACGGCACGAAAAGGTCGTGACTATGACTTTCACAAGTAAAAGCTTCTTTCTGCTTGGATGCTGAAAGCATCTTTTTACTGACAAAGAGGGATCCTGCGAGAGTGGGTGAGGCTGACTCCTGTTGCTAGGGATTATATCATGTTAAACATATTAAAAATTACTGGTCTGTGTGTGTGAATTAGTTTTCTTAAATGGTAAATGGACTTGTACTTCTATAGTGCTTGCTGTACACTACTTGTCACATTCACCCATTCACACACACACACACACACTCACTCAACACACTCATACCCCCTGATAGGCACATTGGGGTGCAGTGTCTTGCCCTAGGACACTTTGGCATTTCAGGGGAAGCCTGGAATTGATCCCCCAACTTACCAGTTGAAGGACAACTGCTCTTCCTCCTGAGCTACAGCCGCCCCTGGCTCCTGGTTTACCTAAATAACAACAACACTGTTTCCAGCTGCCTCCCCAAAGCAAAAGAAGCCAAGCTGAAGGAGTAGGAGGTACAATACAGTAATAAGACAACAAGTAAATCCCTGACTGAGTGTTCTTGGCAAGCATCTGAGGCTGCTCCTGCTCGGGTCAAAAACAGTGAACCTTGCAGCTTGTGTGTGTGTAAAAAGAAGTGTGAAAGTTGGCAAGCCTGCATCCAATGCTGTTTCTGCCAGGACAGTGAGAAGGGGGCATCTGGGTGCAGACTGGGCCAAGCGGCCCTGCCGAAGAAAACACAGAAGATTACAGGCAGGGCAGTGGACAGGCAAACAAACCCACAGGGCAAGACTGAAGCTGCTGACTGAAGTATCCAAGCAGGCAATAATTGCAAATGAGTCACAGAGACACAAAGATGGAGACTTTTTTTTTTTTTTTTGTGGAGTCCTTGTTTGTTGTCCATGAAAACACATGATCTTTTGGGAGCATCTACTTTAACATGGTTGTGCCAAAACTGCTGATTCATCAGGGTGGCCTAAATGGCAATCTTTGGATGTTTGACAACATTTTAAAAGTAAAATGTCAAAATGTCACAATGATGAGAAAGATGCTACAAAAAATGTAAAAGTCAGAAAACTGTGCCATCAGCTGAGGCAGAGCCAGATAACACAAACCAGATTATTATTAGTGATTATTAGTAATGTTTGACTGTGGTGATGCATATAGGTTTAATACTGATTACTGGGGAAGGTTATGAATGATTTTAACATGATGACCCTTTATAAAACTTCTGAAAGAACAATCAAACAGATACAGAACTTGTTAAAAGCATTTTGTTGTTTTTTTAGGGTGATTTCAACCTGAAAAAAAAACTGCACATAGTTGAATAAGGAAATGTTATGACCACAAGTCTAATCTTTTGTGAAGTAAAAGACAACTTAGACAAAGTGTGTGAGTGTCTGAGTGTGTGATCGTTCTGTGTGAAACTTCAGTATTGAGAAGAGAGTTAAATGATGGAATAGAAAGTAGAATGTAGGCTTATAGTTAGAAATATGTGCATGTGTGTTTCTGTGAATCATGTAAAACAGAGATGTTTAATTAAGTCACGGGATCCACCTCCAATTCTGGATTAATTCTCCTGACTCAGTTAAACACACATACACACACACTCATACTGATGCAGCAAAGCAGCACAAAGATGAAAGTGCATAAAGTTGCAGTTTGCAATAATAAAGTAATCTGTGTGGAGATTACTGGTCTGGTGATTGATTCATAGAAAGAACTGCACCAGGTGTTCAAGCAGCAGGAAACAATTAATGGCTTGTTATCTTCACTTTCGGCTCAGTGCTGCTGTATGATCCTGTGAGATCTGCATTGCAGCAGTTGAGTCCACCCCCCCACCCCCACCCTTCCATCATTATCAATACCTGGTCGAATCACCAATGATGTAGTTAGTGAGCTGGCTAATGGGAGCAAAAATCACACTTCACTGGAGCTCTATTTATTTTTATGAGAAAGAGCAGCCATCTTTAATCACTGGAGCTGTTGAGGGGTCTTACATTAACGTACTGGCAGTAAAGAAGGATTTCTGCAGAAATATGGAAAAAAGCAGAGCTGCTGCATGCATGAAGAGAGTAAGGATATCGCTTCATTCTGTTTGCTTTTGCTTTGAATTTGAGGGTCAGACTGTCTCCAGGGTTGATATTAGTAGTTCAGCGCTGGACTTTACAGCACAGTCGAGACTTTTTATTCTCCTGAATTCTTCTGTCTCTCCTTCCTGTTGTGGCTGATGTAAGTTTTAATGGTGTTGCAGTTTGCTGTTTTTATGTGCCCTGGGTTGACCCAGAGGTTCTAATAAAAACATGAGCTTTTCACACTCCCAGCCCTTCTGCTGTGCTCCCTGTTTAATAAAATGAAACGCTATGAAGATAAAACGATGGAGCCATTCAGAGAGCATATTTGGCGCCTTCAGCAGAGGGGAACAGATACAGGGTTCAGTGGAGGAGATAGAAACAAACCCAGCAAAACCAGTGGATGCAAAAGATGCGAGAGTTGCAAAACCAAGAACTTCTAAATAACACAACAACACTAATACTGTTGCATGACTAAGGCTGATTTGGCTAAAATCATGAACAGAAATCTTCCTTATTATATGCTGATGAAAAATATTTGTAGACATGAGAGCGAAACCTCACCTCATGGCTTTCTGCATCCAAACAAACCCTATACTTCATTTGCAGAGATGAATCTCTTTAAACAGTTCACATATACACATACTCCTTGAATTATTTCTCAGGCCCTGAATATAACAACAATTCAATATTTTTATGGCCTTGTGCTATGAAAAGGAGCAGCCCTGACTATCCCTGAGCAGCAGAAAAATGACTGCAGCCTTGCCTCCACTCGACACTATCCAGCTCCTCTGGGAGAAGCTCCTTGGTTTTAGCTTTCCAGACAGGGGCTGTTTAGAGCACACTGAGCACACAAAATAAAAGAGTGGCTCAAAGAGCGATGGACATGTTTAAAAAAAAACGGCAGAGGGGGTCAGGAAGAGAAGGGTAGCTGAAGAGGCAGAGTTTATAGCATCTAAAAACAGCTGCTCCCTTGACTGAGCCTGTCTCCCCACATTAGTGCTATGTACCCTTTTCCCTCCCCTCCGTTGGACTTTTCTCTACCTTTCACATCAACCTCTTTCCTCCTGACGTAAAAGGTATCTCTTAGTTCCTCCTTACCACTCTAATGGTCTCTTTTTGCTATCCTTGCTGAACCTTAATATACCAGTGATGTTAAATTCACTAGAATCCAAGTCAGCTTTGCGGATGAGGCAAATCTTTGGTAATGTCTACCTCATTAATGAATCATGTCGACTTACTCCTCTCATAACTTCCACATTTAAAGTTTGAAAGTGGATTCTTTCAATAAATTTTCACCATTTTATGTGTCACAGCACAGGAGACACCCATTTCTGCTCCTACATACAGTATGAGAACTAAAATCTGGAATTCTAAAATTGGCGTGTGTTTTCGTTATGATTTATTATTGTTTGATTTGCTTATATTTTGAGTTTTTTCCGTGGCTCCAGTCGCTTGGTCTGAACCAGCAGATGGTCATGCAGAGAAGCCAACTAAATGAACCAGACAGAAAATTTGTTTTCTTTAATGAGTTTAGTTTAATTGTGTGTCACAACTTTTTGTCTTTTTGTTTGAGGTGATCAGACATGATTTTAGTTTAGGTATGTCATTTGTTAATGAGTTCATGTTTAATTTATGTCACTTTATTCTGTTACATTGACCTTATTGGGCTTGGTTACTCATTTATTTTGTAAACTCTTTTTGGATGTCTTTTTTTTTCCCATTTAAAAAAACATACGTGAGCCCGACTGTTCTTTCCTACTATGTCAATATCAGCCATCATGCATTGTAGATGATGGAAAATTCAAACTCAAACGCGATTCTGCATAAACATTTTTCCGATATTGATTCATACTTTGTAGATGTTGTACAGATTGACAAGGCTCTGCCTGTATTTATTTATCCCTTTTAAGTTCTCTTTTATGCCTCTTACATCAGATTGGGCTACAGCAAGCGTTGTGCGTCTAAACCGGTCTTAACAATACATTTCTTTTGAGGCGACTTTCTAAAAAATTTTTTTATGAAAATCATAGCACAGTTGCTAACAATAGTTTTTATCACGACAAACATTTTTCATTGCTTCAGGTACCCTTATGGTTAAAATGGTACAAATTTGTACTTTATGTCACTTTGAACCCTTTTTCATACTCTGAAGGTGTGCTTCTGGTCTCTTAAAGACCACTATTGTACTTTTGATAGAAAATTCCTTTAAAATGTACCTATAGGTACAGAAATTTCCTTATCTTGTACCTCTATTTTTGAGAGTGTAGCAGTACAATGAAAAGTCAGATTTGTTAGTGGTAATGGTCTCTAACAGCTCTAAATTCTAAGAAATTATTATCAAGTTATTTATTTAAATGACTGAAATGTGAAACATGGATTAAAAAGTTTCCACCCAGCTTGGCCTTGTGCTTGATTCATCCTTGTGTCAAGTGTCCATTAGCTATCGCACCAACACAAACACACGCTGTGTGGAGACACATGCTGCCCGTCATTTTACTTTTACAAAGAAACGTGAGTCATGCTGTGCTGTTCACAGTTCAAGGATCCTGCAACAGCAGTATTTATGGCTCCAACTCTGACATACAGTTGCAGTAGCTTAGCGGTCAGATGCATATCTGTATGTGTGCATGCACATCTGAAGCGTGTCTGCAGGCAGTTTGCATTGCATTGCACTAGCCAACACAAACATTTCCACTGCAGCTTTTTTACACTTAGACCTTGCATTCTACTTTCCACTCACATCTGTGTGCACTTGTGCTTGGTTTAAGAAATATTTACAAGCAAAATTTATATAGAGATATAATTTACCTGTATGTTTATTGCACAGCCTTCCTTTTAAAGGCATATTTGTTTATTGATACTATCATATGTTGAAGTGAAAAATTATGGGGATAATTAAAGACTTCTGCTGTTCTGCGCCAAAGTCCCTGACCTGTCTGGACTTTCGAAGCATGTTGATAGCTTGGTGTTCCCACAGCAGTTGGAAGCAATAAGTCACCCACCATCAATATGTCACTGCTTCAACATATCTTGTTTTGTGAGCACACACAGATCAAGCATACATCCTGTAAGTGTTTTAGCAACCACCTAAAAAACAGATGAATCACAGTCATGTGAAAAGCAAAATCATTCAGTTCTGATATTTTGCATGTTGGGCAGAATAACAATACATTCTTGTTCTGTCGGAATCAAAACACTAAGCAGCAGCCAATTGGAGCAAATCACTTAAATTGGTGTTAAATGATTGTCATTTAGTTTAATCGCCTCTAAAAGCAAATATTTTGGCAGTTTGTTGTTCTGGAGAAATTAAAATTTGATCTGTGGTTCCATTAATGTAATATTAAGGCCTGATGAGAACCAGTTGAATCAAATGTGTGTCTTCATTATCACACGACTATCTGAGTTTACAGTGGAAATCATGCAATCCGATTCAGCTGAAAAAAAAAAATCATCAAAGTCTTTTGATTCTCATTTGACCATTCTAAAGGTCAGTAAACGTTGAATCCACCGGGGTAACGGAGGCACAAAACCTTATTATGAAATGCTGATATAGTGAACAGAAGGTTATTAGAAAGCTTGCAGAGTGTAAAATCAGGACTGCTTGGCTGACTTTTACATAATTTTATTTTTTGCCCCCGGTGTTCTCTTTCATCATTTTACCAAAATGTGCAGTAATCTCATCATTAACCTGGAGGGATGAGCCATTTTACTGCAGCCAGATTTACACAACATGACAGCGGGCTGCCTGCAGCTTTTGCCTGACAAGAATAACCATTTTTACAGAGTTCTGCTGCTCACGTGCTGCCTAATTCACAGCCACTTACCACTGACACAGACACAAATGCATGCACTAATCTGGGATTCTAACTGTGAAGACATAAAGTAGTTTAATCACAAGAAATATACTGCAGTGACTTGGATCATACATATGAGGTGGCTTCCAGCATGTTTTCATGTCATCATGCACATGCTTGTGTTTGTATGTTTGTGACACCGGTGACATTTATGAACACCCAATGAGAAAAGGTTAGGTCACTTACTTTCAACTTTCCCACCATGTTTCTGTTCTGTGAACAAACATGTCCTGAAGGCTGCAGCTGTCTGAATAGGCCACAACACGATGGACTATAATGTCTACAGTGCTGCACTGCATGTGCCTATGAGGACATAACAGCTGCGAAAGTATAGACGGACAAAAAATCTTGCATAACCATCTGCGATTGTGTTGTTGCAACAATTTAGCAACAACTCAAATATTTACATCTACAACTACTGCGTCTGTGCACTGCTGTTATTTTGTGTATGATAGGGTATACAATTACTCCTACTCAACCTGCAATGTACGTCTCTATTGCTGAAGGAAAACAAACCTCCAGACTTAAAGCACATTTGCAGTGCTCACATTCTGCATGTCCAAATACGTGTGTGGCAGCTCCTTTCTTGTTATGATGACATTTACTCACTAGTTTTTCCCATATCAATAATGCAGGATTATAATTGGTCTTCTTTGAAGTGGCTGTTTAAATAATCCAGGGAGGATTGCTCTTGGCATCCCATTTTCAGCTCAGTGAGAAAAATGAGCTGTTAGAGTAAAAAAAAAAAAAAAAAAAAAAATCCTGCATCTAGAGGTTGAGCTTGAGAAGAAGGTCTAGCTATTGGAGGTAGTTAGCTTTAATCTTCCTGCCTGGAAATCTGCTCTGCTGTGATTAAAGCTTGCAGTATACTCACATCACATGAAGATGCAGAAAAGGGAGGATTTTTGATGGAATGTTAACGTAAAGAAAACATTAATTCATTGATCTTTGATGTCCCACATGCTCTAAGATTAGAAGTGTAGTTACACTTGACTATAATGTGTTCTCAAGTTTGTTTCCTAAATTCTGGTATTAATCCACTATTTGTGTCAGGTGTTAAAAGGAGCAAAATAGACAAGATAAAAACTAAATCATTGCATTCACTGCATTTTAGTAATTATTGTATTGATTAATAGAAATTAGGACCCAAATGCTGGAACACTGAGTTGGAAAATGGATAAAAACATACAGAATTTTCCTGACACCTTGCAACACATGCAGCTTCTTTACAACACATATTCTATAGCAGTGTTCTCCCTGACCCCCAGTCCTTTGGGGCCTCTGACAGGTTTTTCCCTGCTTTACCTCACCTGGCTCAAATCACAGTTATTAATAGGCTTGTTTAAAACTTGAGGATAAGCTGTTCAGGAGATTCACTTAATATGAATCAGGTGTGTTCAAACAGGAAAACATCTAATACTTGCAGGTCAGTGGTTTTAAAAGTCTGGATTTGGAGAACACTGACCTTTATGATACAGAGTTGTCAGGTATTCTTACTAATGATGGATTTGGGTTTTTTAATCACTTTTGTTTGTCTGGTTGTTTATTTGTGATGCAAGATGTGGGGATGCCGGCTTCAGTGGATTTCTATGTAAAACAGCAAAGCTGTGGTCAAAAAAGAACATGAACGGTTGGGGCATTGGAGAAACCAGATTAATGGTCTGTGTTAGGGTAGGAATATAAGTAAGACTTTGCACAGTGGAAATCTCCAAATTGATATTGAACACTGATGTCAAAATCTAAGCTGTTTTTTTTTCTTTTTTGTTTCTTCAGAAAAAGACGGCAAGGTAACAGAAAGACTTAAATTTCTGCATTAAGATGTCATTTGAGTGTTGCGGTTTGCACTGTGGCCTCACAGCAAGAAGGTTGCTAGTTCAAGCCTTGGCTGCGAGAGGTTTAAACTGTGGCTTTTCTGTATGGATTTTGTGTGGGTTCTCTCCGGGTACTCCGTGTGCATCCTCCCACTGTCCAAAGACATGCATGTTAGGTTAATTGGCTAGTCCAAATTGTCCCTAGGAATGACTGTAAGTGGTTGTTTGTCTCTCTGTGTTGGCCCTGTGATGGACTGGTGACCTGTCCAGGGTGTACCCCGCCTCCAGTCTTATGATTACTGGGAAAGCTTCCAGCTTCCCCGCGACCCTTCACTGGAGGAGAAAATGGATGGATGGATATGTCATTTATGTTTAACCTTTAAAAACCTCTTTAGGACACCAGGAATGGCTGTAAAAAAATATATATATATTTAGACTGCAAAAGTACTTTTCAGGAATACTTTACAAAATAGCTCTGTTTTAACAATGTTTGTGAGTGTTTGTGTGTGTGTATACATGCATTGCTGTGTTATGAAATGGTTACCCAACATGGCATACCACTGAAACAGTAATACAAAATACATTTGCAAATTGTTTCACTTTGTTTATTTTCAGTGTGCTGTCTTTGTAGAAATCAGATTTCAGTCATGGTACACAAAGCTGATTATCTGTCTGTCCATCTGCTTTGGATCAGACATCAGCATGTAGGCTGTAGTTTATACATATTGATATTTTTCATGTATGCAGGGGTTTGCTGAGGTCAGGGTTCAGCTACAGTTCCTATTCAACAGGGTATGGATGAGCATATGGGACAGTAATTAAAATGTATGAAAGCACATGTGGATAGGGAATAAAAGGAAGATCAAAGTAGTGGCTGGCGACTGAATAAATTATCTATGCAGTTTTTGTTGCACAGACATACTCCTAATGAGCATGTGCAGAACAGTGGCATTAAATAATCATCTTCAGACTGTGCTTGAGTAATTTTACACTGCAAAAGACTTGTCGCTGCACCAAAGTATTTCCCAGAATTAGGCCGAAAGATGAGCTGCCACATTTGTTTATAAGACTAATCTTGGCAGGAAAGAGAACAGAGTTTCCAAACAGACCTCAGTATCAAAACAGACGAAGCTGTTTTCTGCCCCAGTTCTCCGGGACTCGGCAGCCATGCTGATTCTGCTCGTAGATAAAGAACTCAATATTGGATGAGCTTGCAAGCTCCAACCATAGCTGGAATCTGAGGGAATAAAGTGTTTCATGCTACACTGCACTCTCCTGATTTGACCATTATAGAAATATGTAAATAAACCTCCGTACAGCGCTGGATGGGAAGGGAAACTCTAATTGGGAACATAACAGGGATGTCATAGTGCTTGATGAATTTTCAAAGGGCCAAAACATAGATAATTGCATTACTCAAAATCTGTCTCATATTGTTTTTCTTTTTGTTTGGAGGATTCATTGTGGGTGCACTTTGGACTTCATTGTTTATTGATCAGGTAAGATTTATCCATTTGGCAAATGAGGCATGAACAATTTATGAGCCATTAAACACCGAAGTACACAGCTTTATAGTGAAACCGAAAAAAGCAAAACATGTTGGAGGTATGTGGTCAACTTGAAGAAAAGCTCTTTTTTTTTTTTTTTTGGAGTACTGCTTGAACCTCTTTGATAATCCTGAATAAGGTTGAGGCCGAGGGTCAAGCTCTGGTCAGGTGTCTGATGGTGGAGGAAGACCTTGAGGGGACAGAGCATGAGTGAGTCATATGATCAGCCTTCACATCGACAGCCACAGACAGAAAGGCTTGCAGTGTATAATTTCTGCTAATGCATGACTGTGAAGAATTCTCCATTAATCTTTTCCATCTTGTTTTACAGACCTGTAACACTGAAATGTGTGACAAGATGGGTCTGCAGAATTGTTTGTCAGAATCCCCCTCTCTGAGCCCCATGCCTGATCTCACAATAACACCATGTGTACTCATGTGTACCAACACAGTGTGTATGTATATATTGTAGCACAGGATAGCAGTTTTATCACATGCAAACCCAATGTACTACTGCAGATAAATTACAAGCAATGTAATATATTTACAAACAAGCAGAATAATACACATGCAAACAAAACCAATACCTAAAATGACTTACAGCACAGTACATGTGATAGTACTGTGCAGAAAATGCTTTGCAAGTTCACAGTTTACAAAATTATAGAAATTTATTGAATTTAGTCCAATATGGACACAAACAGAACAAATCTAAAGTCAGCTAGATGTTTATTCCATAGATGCAAACCACAGTAACTTAGAGCAACTTCAGCAGTCTTAGATTCTATCCCGGGAACAACTAAAAGATTTCTTCTGACCAGAAAGAAAGGAAGACACAGCTGGAGTAGGAGACAAATACCTGAATCCTTTAAATATCTGCCATTACATGATATTTATGGAATCTTAATGTACAGCTTAGATGCTATAATGTCTCAATAAACACAACATCTTAACAAGACTCAAGTTACACTTTCTTATTGACATGCTTATTACGTAAGTAATTTTCCTTGGATTATTCTTACACACCACAGCACAGACTGTCACAGTGTCGAGACAGGCTGACCAAAGCTCTGCATACAGTAAAGCAAAAACAGCAATATCTGATTAAAAAGAGATAAAACAATAAATTCAATATAAAAGGACCAAACTGCAGAGTCAAGGGAAGACACAAACACATGGAGAAAGTAATGCCTTTTTCATTTGGACAAACAAAAAGTGCTGCTATGGCAGGAACAAAACTTTGGCTTGAGGAAAGACGCAAGCAAAAAAAAGCAAAGACGAAACTCTGACACTGAACAGAGGAAAGCCGGGGCCTGTACTGCCTACAAAGCAGGATTAGTGGTTTAGCAGGGTAACTTCAGGTTCAGCTCTTGCAAATCTGGTTCACTCCTTGCCAGGTTGGATCATCAAAGTAAAAAAGAAAAGTAAAAGAACAACAATGTTTAACTTCTGCTCATTTATGTTTATATGAAACATGTTGCCAAACGGGGGCCTTATTTCATATTATATGTAAAAATGCAGCCTACTAGTGATGTCTGTATGTTATATTCATGACCACAACATCTTGTAAAGTGTGAAATTCTCACTGTAAAGTCCATCTCTCTTCATTTAGATCCCAGTGAAAGGGAATGAACAGACATTCATGACCCCAAGTGGACTGTTGAGTAAAAATGCAACTAAAAACAGATTTCAATGATTTGCAAATCTCATAAAGTCTCATAAAATCTCATCTAATTTGCAGTAAAACAAAACATATCAGATGTTGAAAATGAGTTAAGCTTGCCAGGTTTTTGTCAAGATGAAAAATAAGTGACGTTCTAACCCACAAACATGAAACTGAAAATATTCAACCCCAGTCTTTGGCAGTTCACATCAATAAAAACAAACTCACGCACAAAATCCTCAACCACCCTAGTCAAATGAAGTGAGTCCAAATGGGAACACACTGGGGATGAGGAGAGGCTGCAGCACATTTTGCACGTTTCATTTCAGCTGGAAATCGTATTAGTGTTGCAGCCTGCTGAAGCCTGAAGTTGAAATGAACCATGGAGATGATTTAAAGGAGAAAGGGATTGAGAGAAGATGGGCTGTGGCTGTGAAAAGGGTGGGTGGAGGTTGAAAATGTCAAAGACAGGAAAAGATGGAGCTTAAATACAGGAAAGAAAGGTGTTGGAACATAGTGGGATTAGGTAAAAGAAAAGGAGCAGAGTTGGCTGTGAGGAGACAGATGAACAGGAAGAGAATCAGGTAGATGAAGAGGAGGCTGGAGGGAGAAGAAAGGTGGGGGTTAGGCATTGGTGCAGGAAATAAATTGGTTTGTTGTACGCGGAGATGAAGGGGTCAGCTGGAGTTCAGCAGCGACATGACTCCTGAACATCCTTCTCCTGAGGCAGGAGCGCCAGCTAAACATCAAAAGCACACGTAATGACGCTGTGGAGGCTGTGGTGTAATATGACCTAATGAAATTGAGGTGGAAGTTTTAACAATATTATGCATTTGTTTTCTTACTTTTTCAATTTTCATCAGGTTCACTTTCACTGTAAAACTAAACTAAACTAAACTGGCTAAAGTACACATTATAATACAACGCTAGATGAGGCATGTTTCCACCTTTCCACTGCACTTAATTATAAAAGATTGCTAAAAAGAAGCTGAAAAAACAAGACATTACCCTAGAAATTACACATTTAACTTTCAGTTTGATGGGCATGGCACTCCTTTACTTTCTTGACAGTTAAAGATTTCTTGTCTTTATTTGCTTTCACCTTTCATGCTATTGGCCAGCACTTCTACTGGTAATCGGAACCAATTATAATCCTCATGCAACTTGAAAACACAGACAACATAATGACAGGCCGTGTATTCCTTCCCCAGTGCTTCTATATCTGCTTTGGCAGCTAATGGTTTTTACTAACAGAGATTTTTGCACCTGGAAACCTTAAGGAAATCAATCTTTACTGTTTTCTAATAAATTAGGCCTTTCAGGAGTTCCTGCAGATCCTCTTTCATGTGTGAATCAGGCAGGTGGCTATGCATTGTCATTAGCAGAGGGGACCCGATATTGTGTTTCCAGGGTGTGTGAGCAGACGGGAGGAAGTGGCCAGGAGTCCTAAGTAGGAACTCACCTGCTGGCTGATGTGTTTTAAATCAGTGGTTCTCAACCTTTTTCAACATTGTACCACCTGTGGAATAATTTCTCAGCCAAGCACCCCCTAATAAACCAGCTGTGTCAATTTATTACAGTTTAGAGGTCTTGTGCAGTGCAATCGGATCTATGTTTGACTAGTAGTCAAACACAGAGTATAATGACCTATAGATAATGAAAACACCATATTCCTCTATGTCTCAGTAAGAAAAACGCAAACACATTACAAAGATGTTTTATTAAATGCCTTTGTAGAAAATAATATGAACATGACATTTCTAGGGGGAAAAAAAGGAAGTTAAGGAGGTAATACTGAGTTCCCTCACTTACATATTTACATAATTTTATTTTTTACATATTTCAGTTTTATTCAATTTACTTAATATCTATATTAAATAAATTTCAAATATAAACATTTTAAATGCCACATTTTTTATGTTAAAATGTTTAATCTTAGAGAGAGAGAGAGAGAGAGAGAGAGAGAGAGATAGACAGATAGATAGATTGATAAGCATATAAGATATGTCATAAATTTGGTTAACTTTGGACATTAAATATTTTGTATTATGTTATGTTTTATCCATATTATCTTTTTTCATCTCTTTTTTATGTCATGAACAGTACTCTTACGAGACGTAGAAGTTATTTTAAATGTAAATGTGTACATTTTCACATGCGTGTATTGTGTATTAATCCTGAAGTTACTCGGGAAGGTTTTTCATTCAGATGATACAGAATTCATATCTGTATATTTATATAAAAAACACACAAATGTATCATCACCTCATTGTGAGGAGGTTTAATTGGCCCAGAAATCTCAGGAGCTATGCTATGTGTGATTCAAATCCCCTTGTGATGATGGAAATTCACTGAACCTCTTCCAGGTTATAGACACTGGAGCCTCCACTTGAAGCCAGGCCTGATGTAGATGTTTGTTTGTGACTGATCATTTCCCCAGGGGGTCGAGCCAGTTAGAGCTTAAAACAGCAACAAAGTGGGACTCCCCTTCTGCAGAGGTATCCGTCCAATATATTGTGGATTTAGTGACTGTTAAAAGTGAAGATTTTAGCATTCCAGTCCTCAGCAGCTTAAACTGACTTTAAGGACATGGAGTGTCCTTTCTCTGGAGTGATAATACCTCAGCTTGTGTGGAAGGTTGAGAGATACCAGCTAGATCTAGTCAATCTCATTTGGACTATATTTAAAGTTCTGAAACTAGTTTCCTGGAGAGGTACTTCATCCTTATCTGAACTGGAGTTGTTCTCGGTGAGATGTGGTCAGCAGGAATGCACACACTTATGTATTTGTCAGAGTTTTCCATGATACATAAAGGTTTTTGAGGTGTAAAAACTACGTTTGACCATGGTAAATTTGTTACATATCAAATTATGATGAGTCATAACATTGTGACCCTCAGCTGACAGAACAGCTCTTAGCAGACCATGTTTTGTGCAAAAATTCAGCAAATCCCATCAGACTTTTATGTGGGGAGTTTGGGGACTGGTTTAACACCTCAAACTCTTTGTTCATTGAGCGTTTCCTCAGATGTTCTTTGCAGGGCCCACTGCTGCACTGCTGTGAAGGGTCTTAGCACCTATGTGAAAGTCGGGATGCAGAACACTGCAGTGTAACAAGATTATCAGAGTTATTCTCATTACCATTTAGTGGTTAAAACAATATGGTTGATTGGTGTGTGTTGTGTTTGTATTTAAATCAGTACTTTTCCATATGTTTAGCTATCATAGGGGAAACAAACTGGATGTATTATTCTGTGTTGGGACAACTAAAACTGAACAAAATTCACATGCAAAAAAACAAACAAAAACAACAACAACAAACCAATTCAAAACAAAAACAACAAAACACGTGTATAAAAGGTTTTCAAAGAATGTTTAATAGTTGTAAATTTATTTTAAATCATTGTAGAGATATGAATATATCACAAAGTCCACTAAAATTCACAAACTGCATAACTATGAGATGTAAAACCAATATGACCTCCGTTATTCTAAAGAAGTGTTGTGGTGTGTGCAGCAAATAAAGACATCACATCCCAGTTGCAGCCCCCCCCCTGTTGGGCCCCCAGCCCATCCTTCCTCTGTCTCAAACCTCTGCTGTGGACCAGTAGTAGAGCTCCAGCCGGAGAGCAGAGTGCGCCCGCCTCGCGTCGCAGCAGACCGGGATATGACGGTGTCGGGACCAAACACACAGAACATGAGCAGCAGATAGTCGGAGCCACTGAGTGAAGACTGGACAGGTTTTCTGGACGAAAAGCAGAATAGAAGTACAAAAAGAGGCGAGTCGACCGTGTTGCTGTTGGAAGAAAAGTTGCATCTGTTCGGGATAGACCGCAAACACGCTGAAGACATTTTACTGGCGAAGGAAACACTCCTGCTGAGGAACATATTGACTGAGGTGAGAAGCTGCGGCGTCACACTGATTTAGCGATCCTGTTTTAACTAAAAGGTAAACTTACTTTCTGCGAGGCTTTCTCGTCCAAAATCGACGGTGGTTCAATTTCTTTAGTTTTTCCAATGTATCAAGTTGACAAAAATGCGCGTTTTTTACAGATGCTTGTCTAAATTTCGTAGTTGTTTTGTTAACAGTGTTGCGTTGAATCGCGTTTGCATGGCTCGTTTGGTTTGTCTGAGTTGGCTAATCACTGTGCAGGAGTGTTGAGTGCTTTTAAAAACATTTTACAAGTTTTTTTCAGCTTTACTTTTTATTGTATTCACTTGTTTTGCCTTCAGAGCTGTTGCTGAGTGTTTGTGTTGCGTTTGTGTCTGTGTTTGTAAGCGAGAATAAGCGTTGCATTGTTATTGCCATCCAGCTGTTTCAGTGAAGCCCCACTGCAACTGACACACACACACACACACACACACACACACACACACACACACACACACACACAGCTGCTTTTGGAAAATCACTTCTCTCGTTATGCCATTTCACACTCATGATAACTGGAGCTGATTTTGTTGCATGATAAAGACAGAAAGGAGCAGATGAAGGGACTATGATGAGAAGGAGAGGTCACACAATGAGAGAAAGAAGGAGAGACCTCAGAGCTATTTGTTTTATCCTCTCAAGGCCTCTTTAGATTTATGGATTGGTTTTGAGTTGAATTGGAAACAGCCAGGGTCTGATTGGACCATAAATAATTCCCACAGGAGAAGATATAAACGCCGAAGGAGCAGCATGCCTGACATTCTCTCCATCTCCATCTCTCTCTCTCTCTCTCTCTCTCTCTCATCTGTGGTGAACTTCCTCTCTGGAGATGATTGATGGGTTGGATGTCATGCTGTCACAGCTATAAACTGAGTGCAAACATTAGGGCAACTACACATGTAGCCAATGAATGCACGGTACAGCACGTTAGTCACTGCTCTGCACGCACATTCCCACTTGTAGCATTACAGCTGCATGATGTTAACTAAGTGTTAAAGCATTGTGCCTGCTCACAGCAAAACCTTTTTATAATCCTATCCTGTCACCAAAGCATATATCATGTGAAAGACGAACAGGCGTGGTTGATGGTAGTAAGAGGTGAAAATCAAGCTTTTTGGGTCATCAGGAGCAGCTAGAGGTTTACTCGGGGCAGGTAGAGTTAGCAGTTAAAAAAAGACGTGATGGCGAGCAATCATTTTTATTAACAGTGCTTCTTTTCATGGGTGAGAAACCCAGAGGGAGCGATATGTGAGGCCACTAAGTGAGAACATGACCAAATTAGTGTCAGGGCTCTTTTGACAACAAGAAGACCAAAATAGTTGTCGTTTTATCATTTATTTATTTCACTTTTTTTGTTACTGCCCTTGTTCAGCATTTTTAACACATCGGGGAAAATCTACCCCTGTTGCAGGATGAACTGGCCTCCTGTCATCTATATAGCAGTAGATATTTACTTAATAAAAAGACGGGCGCAGTCACAGCTGCTGCACATCTGCCTGAACTTAGAGACACTTAGAAGCATTAAAGCAGCACCTTCTGCTCAAAATGCCACAGCAGCTTTTGCAGAGTAATTTGCTCATTTGGTAATCTCAACTGAAAGTAACACATACAAGTGCAACATATGGGCACATCTGATGCACTCAGATGCACTCTTACATAACAAGGAGAGAAAAATCCCGCATAAAAAAACAGACATAACACATAAAGTACTAAAAGCAGAGCAATCTGTACACACACCTGTGATGTTCATTTTGCAAAATGCCTCCTCGTCTATTTGGGATTGAAAAGATATCTTGACAATTGATGGTCATTTAATCTGCTGCAAGAACGGCAATAAAAATGTAAAAATCTGCGTAGTTAAAAGCATGTAAGCAACATTGTATTGTCTTACATGCACCTGCAATGAATTTGGCCACTGCAAACTCGTATTTCTTGGCTTGATTTCTTTAAGGGAGCTGTATATTTTTCTTACTTTTATCAAGTTGAACCCATTTCATGTTTTATATTACATGTCATGTCAAGCAGCTGTTTAATTTTTTACTGCATGGCACAGTGATGGTTTTTTGGAATATCAGTCAGATCCTCTCCAGCTGTGATGTGTCCACCAGCAGATTTCTAGTTTCTCACTGTCAGACCATTAAAACTGGACAAGAGTGAACTCACAGGAGGGGAGATACAAGCCATCAGTCACTCACACACATTCTCACACATGCACGAACACAAAGACTGCCGTTGTGTGAGAGACTGTAATTAGTAGCGGCCTGAGTTTGCTGTGACCTTTCGTTTCCTGTTTTCAAAGGTCTGTTCTTGGGTGTCAGTGTTGCAACCAATGGCTTTCTCAATCACTTTTAATAATAAATATTGCTTCAGATTTGCTGTTTGCATACCAGCTTTTACTATAAATGTAGTCATTTGAAGATGTATGCTTGTCTTCTCATGTGTTATTCATAGCAGGCCCATCATAAGCCGACATGCGCCCAAAGCTGACAGTGAAATTGAGTTCTCTTACAATTAAGCTTTCAAATGTAGTTCATTTGTATATGTATTTTTGTCCCCTTGATTTAGATTTTATTTACACTTACAGGTGCTTTGCTTTCAAAGTTTAACATGTAGAATCATTCTACAATATTAGAACCCTTCAGTCTTTTACATGTTTCCAATAAGCAGGAAACAAGGTGTAAATATGCAAATATCCTGTTTATGAAAGTATTGGAGTATTACATAAGGCATAAATAGAATTTGCACATATTTAACAAGCATGAAAGGCAATATCATGTATAAGCACCTTGCATTCTTTAACACAGACTGAACTCTTTTTGGAAAAGCTGTGTTTTTCTTTCTTTAAGTGGTTTTCAGGAATAGTTCTTCAGGCTTCTTAAATGACATTCAAAGCTCTTCTTTGTATGTTGGCTGCCTTTTGTTCTCGTCACTGCCTAAATGATTCCACGCTGCTTCAGTAATGCTGAAGTCCAGGTTTAGGGAAGGACATATCCCTTCTTAAGTCCTGTTGTCAGTGATTTTCTGTGCAATTTTGTTGTCGTTTGGTAAACCTCAACTTTCTTCCCCCTGTTTTTCTTCCTTTAAAAATGACTTTCTACTATCCTTCCATTCTCCTATACAAGCATTACTAATGATCAAGTTTTTAGTAAATAGTAGATCAATCAGCTTATGATCCAGATACATCTCTCAGGTTTTCAATGGATTTATTGCTTAAGGACTTTGCATTCAGATAGTGATCAGTTGTTGTAGATGATTTTTTAGACTGGTTTGTTCTGGTGTCTTCTACTTGTCCAGTTATGTAGGACTCATTGCGCACCATTGATTTTGAAAGCAGCATTTCCAATACTGCATTACTTTCCTCGATGTTACTGCAACTAATTTTACATGTGTGCTGTATTATTATTATTATTATTATTATTATTATTATTATTATTATCATTATTATCATTATTATTTTTTTTAATGAATGCTTGGGTCTGGTCCTCCATGTTTATTTCTGATCCTAAGCAGTGAACTGCTCTAAAATGGAGTTACCAATTCCACTGTAGATTTGAATAATGATTTAATTTTCTTGTTGAATATTAAAAGCCACACCAAGTTTTTTTTCCTTTAAATTCTCCACATTTAAATGAGTTCAAGTCAATTATGAAGTTATTGTAAAATGTTGTAATAGGTGAATAAAATAGTCAGCTACAAGCTGTACCCTTTTGTACCCTTCATTCCATGTTTTTCACTTTGCATAGATGAACACAACTTTAAAGCACTTTAATTCAGGTGCAGATTAATTCTGTCATTAAGTCAGAACAATAAACTGAATCAGATTCATGTCTTACCACAACACTTAAAATTGCCTAAATTGTTTGAGTCATGCATATGTGCCTTATCCATCAAGCTGCAGGAGGTCAGGTCAGCTCTACAGGAGAGTTAAACAGGTTCTGCAGTGATTTAGTATCATACTCCTACAAAGCTGCTGCACTGTTTAGAAAGAATAGGTGAAAGAAGGCAGCAGAGGCTGTCATTTATTAAGTCTGCATGTCAGCATATTGTAAGTTCCATCATCTGCCCAAGCTCATGGGGTTCTGCATGGAGTCCCCTGCAAAATGTGCATGTACAGCTGAAAGATTTGTGGCTATGCAGACTGTTTGTACTTCTGCACATCCACTGAGTATGTGCAAGAAAACAGAAAGATGCATGATGCATGAAGAGAAAATGTACGGTTAAAAAAAATCATTTGTAATTCTCCACAAACCCAGCGTTGTCTTGTCATGCTGTGTGTATGAAAAAGCTACAAATACTCGCTACAGATAGTTCCATAGTCCTTGACACATTTTTGAAAATGGTTACTGGCACTGTACTTAAACCCAGTCTGTATCGAGCTGCTACAATTTTCTTCCATGTTTTTTCTGTTTTCGATGTAAAAAGCACAGTGGTGTGTTTAACAGATAAAAGTTGTTGGATGAAATTGTAGAAATAATGGAAACACATGCACATCTGCTATATTGCTAAGCAGGTGTGAACTAAATCACTCAAACATTAAATCCTTAAATACCTCTTTATGTTTCTTCAGAGCATGAAGACGAAACAGTGTGTTTTCATTAAACCTTTTCTGCTTGGTTAATGTAAAAGGCTAAAAAAACAAACAAACCATGATGCAGCGTAACTGCAGCCACATCTTACTGGTAATTAAGGCTGCATGATTATGACCAAAATAATAATCATGATTATTTTGATCAATATTGTAATCATGATTATTAATCACGATCATTCATTGTGTCTGGAAAAACATGTATTTTTAATTGCTAGCAACTCTACATATACATATATACATATTTATAGACATATGCTCAACACTTTTCATCCAGCGCAGGCAACGCCCCTTTGGAAATATAATTACATACATATTACATTGATCTCATATTTCTTATCCAGTGTTTTGATGCAGCTGTATTTTCGATTCTTGACATGACTTGCTTCCCTCAGTCTAAAGCTTGTTACATCCTCCACGAGAAGCTTCATCTGAAGCTGGGAGGGCTCAATGCAGGCAACGATGTCTGCTTTTTTGTCATGAACCTGGTTATTTCATATTTAACGAGCAATTTAATCTGCGGCAGGGCAGGTCCTGTGTCAGGGACCAAACGGTAAAGCCATGAGGACACAGATGCAATTTCAAAAAACCTGGGCTTTTATTGTTACAAAACAAATGCAAAATTTCAAAGAAATGAATAAACTAACCAATCTTTAAAAAGGGGTTAACTAAACATAACGACAGTTAAACAGTTCAGTTCAACTCAACTAAAGAAAAACTGACCCCCCCACAAAAACACATAAGGGTAACTTATATAGCAGTTCAGCCAAACCAAATTGCACAGAGAGGAAAAAACAAAATGACTAACAATAACCAAACAAAGCTCCAAGACCTAGCCAAGCTAAAAACCCCCCCGTGACCCGGCAGCACATGGTAGAACCTTATGAGCTGGCATTGAGATTTAAGACTCCTCAGCCCTTTGCCACGCCTTTCATCTTCCAGGTAAGGAAACAATGTGGGGCTTAAGCCCTCACATCCTGCATTGTGTATTTTAATGCCACTTGTGAAAATGTTAATATTTTTTACCACCTCGATCAGCTGTTTAATCAAAACAATCTGTTTTATCTGCAAGCGGCATCTTACTGCTTCATGCTTTTCCATGTTAACCACGCCCACTAAAATGTCCAACCAATCCAACGATACTTAACTGGTTGCTGGTAAAAGGTGTGCGCGCTTGTTATTTAGGCAGCTTATTGAAGCCTTTACCACGCATTCGCCCCCTGGTGGTTAGCAAACTACTGGTTGAGAACCTGAGTGATCAGAGACGCATGCAGCAGAGCTCGCGTTTTAAATGTAAATATATTTGACGATCAGGTTTATTTAATTGTAGCCACCAAAATCGTGATCACAAACAAAATCTGATTAACTGTGCAACCCTAACACAGGACTGCATGGTGTTGTGGTGGTTAGGACTAGGGCTGGGCGATATATCGAATATACTCGATATATCGTTGCTAGTCCCGTGTGCGAATATAGAAAATGCCTATATTCGTCATATTCGAGTATCCTGTTGTCACGCATTTGTTTTTAGCTGTGGGCGGGGTTTTCTCACTCCTCCTCGACTCTGCACCGCTTTGCTTTTAGAGTTAAAGCAAGCGCATCTAGTTACGTACATAACGTGAGCTACGTGCTACGTCATGAGAGGCAGCGTGTAGCCACTTTCTCACTAAATCTGGCGACTTCGTGTGAAAAGCGACTAGCGACAAATCTAGCAACTTTTACAGGGGTTACTGGAGACTTTCCTGGTGTTTTGGCGACTGACTTTAAAGCGCATATTGTAAAGTTATTGTCAGAACGAGAGTCTCTCCCCGTCCTAAAGCACTCAGTCGCTCCGGCTGCAGCTGCAGCCAGTCAGAGGAGCAGAGAGGACACCTGCACGACTCCACCTACAGTCACAATGAACAGCCAAATCCGCCACTGATCCCGCTCTGGATTACAGAGTGGGATGTAAATTGCAAAGTTTTTCACGTCACGCAAAAATAATTCATTATATTTGATTACATTCACAACCTCTGTCACTTACTCACCTCATCCACTGTGTGTGTGACACAAGCATATTTATTTAGCTCGTCATGTCTCTAGAAAGTACAGAAAGCAGTGGGAATCAAATCCTGAATTAAAAACTGGCTGAAGCCGTTTATTGGAGACGATACGAGGACATTCAGCCTGTATTATAAGACTGATTTCTATGCTAAACTCTGCGATTAAAAAAAAAAAAAAAAATACACGACAACTCAAAAACGTATCCATAAAGCAAAGCCTTATAATAGCTCATCATTTGAAAAGTCACCCCCTAGAGCACGTATTTTCATACGTTGCATTTATTACATCATGCAAAGGCACTTTATTTTGTTTTAAAAGGACATGTTTCTGCCACTGCTTTAACTGTTCAATAAATACGGTTTTGATCAGTTTGCTTCGTTACAATTTCATCCTTTTGGCATGAATGTTTAAAATCAGCATATCTTAATGCAGTATGAACAATTATGTTTTAATGGAGACACAGTATCATCTTACTGATGTGATTGTATGCACCAAAGCATTAATTCAAGGCTAAGGTAAATATCGAGATATATATCGTATATCGTGACATGGCATAAAAATATTGGGATATTACTAAAAGGTCATATCGCCCAACCCTAGTTAGGACTGTGTCCTCAAAGTAAGAAGGTTGCTGTTTTGAGCCTCAGCTCTTCCACTTGTATGTGTAGGTTCTCCCCTGGTACCCCTCCCACTGTCCACATGTTAGGTTTGGTCATTATAAATTCTCACTAGGTGTGAGTGTGAATGATTGGTAGCGACAGACTGGTAACCTGTCCAGGATGTTTCTTGCCTGCTTATTACTGGGATAGGCTCCAGCTTCCCTGCAACCCTGAATGGACTAAGCAGTTATAGAAAATGAATGAATCTGTGGGAACGCAAAGTGAAATGACAAGTCGGTCACAAAAGTAAAGCTGTGGCCTTTTATGTTTCTTTAAACCACTTACATGCATCTTCTCAACATTTGTGAAGTGAAAGATTCTACTGTCCTACTCAGCTCATCACATATTCATGCTTTGTGGGGACATGTCATGTAAACTGACAACTTTATCATACTCTATCAAAGTAAAATCCAGGACTTCCAGGCAAAGACCCACCTTTCCACACTTCTGATACATACTAGTTTGTTGTAGATGAAGGAAGCACATCTTGCCAGAACATATGCTGAGAAGCATAAAGATTGTATTTGTGCGCAGCAAAAATGAAAATGGTGGTGTTACACTCTGGGGAATGGTTTAGGGATGGACTGCTTCTGCTCTTGGGCTGCTATCATTTAGTACCTCTCAGTCTCAGCCTGTCATTACCTCCTGCAGACACCCAAACAAAGCCATAAAATTCCTCATGAACTTGCACACTGCTGGCTTCTTATCATAGACTTGCAGAACCTTTTTAAACATTAGCAGAGACTCAAAATGCTTTTTTTATTTATTTATTTTTTTTTGCACAAGTAAATTGCAGTTCAATTAAATTGTTTTTGTAATCTGATAGTTTAGATGTCAGGCAGCGATGGGCTCTGAAAGCACTCACAGACTGTAAGAAGAGAATAAATCAATGTAAAGTGGCATACGTCTGGGTATAATGGACATTTGTCGGGAGAGGTCTGGTACGGATCCCATAAGAACCAGTAGTGATGAAGTCTCCCAAGTGCTCTAAACATCCATTAGTGAGCCAATCAAACTGTTTGCTCAACACCCAAAAGATACTGAAGAGAAACTTTTCTTAGAGTTGACAAAAATTACGATTGGGTGTCTTCATTATACTACTATGGAAAAAGAGAGAGCAAATCTGCTATTATTTACAAAATTGTCAACTTTAAATGTAACCATCATCCGTTTTGGAAACCATTTTCATCCATCCGGGTAGGGTGCTGCCTTTCTCCCTTTCTCTCCTCTTCTTCCTCTGAAGAGCAGGAAAAGTGGCCTCATATGTCACCGAGTGTCACTTCACTTCTGTCAAGAGGTTGATGTATGGGAACCAAAATGGCCAGTGCTGAAACAGCAGACCACACACAGACACACTCAAGATTGATGGATGGCACAAGTATTAGGTCCAGAATTGAGACTCATTGCCTGGTGGCAGATGAGTGATATGGGAAGCGTTGACCTGCTGCTGCAGCAATTAGATGCTTTTATTGGTTGCAGTTTTTATTTCTGAGAAAATTCCTTCTGGTGTTTTTAAATTCAGCTTTGAGCCCAGAGACAATTTTTTTTTTTGTTTTGTTGGTGGATTCTCAGAGTTGTTTTTCTGTTGGGGTCGGGCGCCTAACATTACTAATAAAGCCCTGCTTCCCTACAGAAGTGGGAGCCATTGATTTAGCTGCTGGCTGATTTGTCTCTATTGGAAACTTGATTTGAGCCAGTGAGGGAAACAAAACATGAATTATTGATCTGATATAAAAGCTCATCAACGGCTGCTGGGCTGGTGTACATTTAATTTCTTTGCGAGTCTTAGAGGAACCACTCTGATAAGATTTTGAGTGTACAAACTCTGCCTCAGTTGAATTGAATCAGTTTTTCTATTTTTATTAGATTGCGGCACCTCTAAGATAAAAACATAAGCAGAGATCTGTTGACACTCAGGTGTCTGGATGTGTGTTTGATTCATAGATTAAATTTCCTGCATCCTTTTGGCCTTCTTCTTCTTCCCCTGTGTGCATGTGTGTGTGTGTATATGTGTGTTGTTTGTGTATTTTGCTTGGCAGAGGGAAGCCAGCTTGGAGGATGCATCTGCCAGATGACCCCTCTGCAGAATGCGTACCACACTGCACTCCAACCCCCCACCCCCCTTCTCCTGTGTCAGCTGACAAGCTTGGGCAAACTGTTGTCCGCTTGTCTCAAAGAAATGGAGAGAGGAGGGCTGGCTGCGAGGCATTAACCATGAGAAAGTGTGTACACCCTGACCCTAGTGTATCTTTGCTGACTGTATCTATTGGGTGTAATCATGTGTTCAATCCCTCCTTCTTAATTGGTGACAGATGTTCCCTCCACATCATCTATGAGCCCAATTTCCTTTCTCATACACACATGTTGGGTTCCCAGAATTCTTTCGGGAACCTCTGGGATGCCGTCCCAGATCTTGGTAACTTAACTCCCACCACCCTTTTGTCCAAGTCAGCACACATCTCATAGCTTGCCTGAAATCTGTCCCCAGTTTATGAAACCTTTGTGACATTTTAAACTAACTTGCAGCATTCAAAGTGATGCTGTTGGTGTCAGCTCAGTCCAGCTTAGACGATCAGAGTTGAATCCTGAAGGTGTTGCGTGTCTTTGTGTCACGGCGTCTTTGTCTGTGCTGTATTATCCTGCTGAGAATAAGTTCTGGAGGATTGTGTCCATCTGCCAAATGAGATTTCTGGGAAAGGAGAGACACAGACAGACAGAAAGAAGAAAAACAGGGTTTTGTGTTGCGGCTGATCAGCAGGAAAGTGAAATCAAGTCCTCAGCGTGAGACATACAGTTTGTGTATGTGTGTGTGTGTGTGTGTCCAGCTGAATTTTAAATGCACTGTATGAAACAAAGAGTCCAGCCGCTCTTTCTTTTATAAGCATGCGTCCTCAAGCCTCCCTCAGCTTCACTCTTCCAGTTTTGACATTCAAAAGAAGTATTGTCCAAGTAAACCTTTGATATGAATATTAAGAAAACAGACTGGATCAGCGTGAAACTCCCAACATTTGGGGTCTCTCATTGGAGCCCCCTTCCTAGACCCCTCCCTCTCCTCAGGATGCAGACTGTGGTAGGCACAAGTAGGTCAAAGTTTAGTGGAGCGTCCTGTCTGAGCAGGAGGAGTGGAGAGGTAGGTGTGTGTGTGTGTGTGTGTGTGTGTGTGTGTGTGTGTGTGTGTGTGTGTGTGTGTGTGTGTTGAGGGGTGGGGTTAAAGGGCATTGTTGGTGCCAGGAACAGCCTTCCTACAGAGGGGAAAGGCTCTGTTTTGTATGAAAACACAGCAGACCACTTTTAAATGAATAAATCATAGCTGTAAAACTCACAAAGGGTTCATAAGCTAATCTTCTTATAATAAATTAATAAACAGTGTATAGATGACTTACAGATCAGAAATAATCCAAAAGACTGAGTTAACAGAGAGAACAAAGCTTCTGCCTTCTCTAAAATAATTAAATATAATTATACTATGTTGCATAGTGTACATTTATTCTTCAGTCTTACATGAAGTTAATTACAGGTGTAAATATACAGTGATAAGCAGACAAAGTTGATGAGAAACAGAAAAGAGACAAAAGCCAAAACCAGCTGTACAAGGAACCAGGCTGTAAGGGAAAAGAGAGGAGGGAAATGAAGGAGAAACCAACTGGGCAGGATCAAGCACAAAAATCAAGTACAGAAAGAAAATACCTGGAAAGCTTTACCATATGGCACGAAGATGGCAATAAAGTCAAGAAGCTGAGTCTGAAAACTGAAGTGAATGATGATTGAGCACAGGTTTAAGGCAACTAGTAAAACACAAACAGAAGAAGCAAATACAGCAAAACAAACAGGTAGGCATTAAGGGAGACTGTCATGTTTTTGCCATCCTGATCTCCTGGCGCTCATCATTGGTAACTCGATCCACCTGTTGGCTTCCTAATTGCCTCTGCTGTCTCATTCAGTTCACCTGGTTTCCTTTTCTCACTGCCTACTTAAGCTTCCTCCAATCTCTCCTTCTCTGCCAGATAATAATCAGACCTATGTCTAGTTGTGTTCCAGCGTTCTACGGATTGTTCCTCAGTTGCCGACCTTCAGCTTCATGCCCCCAGATTACCCTCCTTGCCTTGCCCTCGACGGACACCGCTACTTTTCGGATCTTCTGGTTACCGACCCTGCTTGTCTTTGGATCTCTGAGCCTTGTCTTTGCCTGGACGAGTAATTTGCCATTCCGTTTACCTCCCAGCTGGAGCCTGGTTTCTTCTGCAGACCAGTCACCTGGATTGATCTTCTGCTCATACTCCTTCGCCAATAAACTGGTCATTTGTCCAGAGCTCCTTGTGTGTGGCTGTAATTACGGATCCTCACGGTAACTCATTACAGGAGACAATTTTTTTTTTTTTTTTTTAAAGAGAAATCTCTTACACACCTTAAAAATTCTTGACTTTGCTGAAGCCAATGGGCTGAGTTTCTCACCCTTGTTAAGTTTGGCAAGAATGTGCTCCATAATGTGTCAGTGCATTGTGACATCCAGTGTTGTCTGGAGTAGAGTTGAAATGGAGCAGATAAGTCTGCCCATTGATATGTCAGCAAATACATACCTGTAACATGTCTCATTATCAGAGAATAAAGTCCTTACTTCTTGGTTTTTTCAGCTTCTTAGCTGTCAGAGTTTGGTCTAAAAGATTGTCCTGGGGGGGACAATAAACAATGGAGTTCAGCCAAAAATAAGTCTCCCACAGAGTTAGTGATAAGACCAGCATTGGTCTTGCTTTTTCAGCCATGAAGTTAATACTTTGAAGGGCTCCAAGGGAAGTTTGATTATTATTAGTTTATGATTGTTTGGATTTGAGATTCTCACGCTTCTCTGTGCCCGACACATTGTCTACGTTCATCACAAATAACACGTATTTGCCCAAATGTGTGTTAACATTTTTTAATTAAACTTATTAAACATTAATAGATTGTTTATTCAGGAGAAGTTAAACACATTCTATTTAGCAAGCTTCACTTCCTTTTTAAACTGAAATGTAATGTCTTATGTTTCCTTTTAGGAGGATGCAGTTGACGATTACATGCTGTGTTATTGATTGGTGGCCTGATATTATTGAGCACGCTCTGTTGGTTATGGTGACCCTGATGACCAAAGCATATTTCTGCAGATTAGGATGTCTGGGCTGATACAGGGTCAGACTGTTGGGTTTATTTTAAGTCAGAGTGGATCTGGAGAGAGGGGTGGGGGGCTGCAAGACGGACCTCCAGATTTAAAGTATTCTGTCAGGATTTTGGACAAAGTTGCTTTATCAGCTTCTTAAACTACCATTCAAAGTATGGTCAGCAGGTTGCCTTCTTTTCAAGCAACCTTAACTAATGTTGGAGGGATTACAGGGAAAGCAGTTAAATGTGGGATTTTAATTCTGGTTTTTGAGGGGTAGGTTGAGTATCTAAATGTGATTTTACTTTGTACATTTTACTGATAATTGTCTCCTTCCTCTGGGAGTTGAAAGAAGTAACATTTGCCACATTTGCGAGAGGTGTGGAAAATGACAGCATCCATTTAATTATCTGGTAATAATTCAATCAGGTGGTTTTGGCGTATTATCAGTGCAGCTCAGTTCAAAGTTCCCATCTGATAAAAATCAAGTTTTTAACTTAGAAGAACTGATTCTGATACTTGATGTGTGGAGTTTTATAGTTCACTGGATACGAGGTATTAATGAAATGATAACCAAGTGTAAGAAATTTCACAAAAGCTACGGGGAAAAGACAGCAGAAGCAGTGGGAGGAAGCAACTTGGTGTATTATGTGCTTTTGTTAAGATTGTTGGTGTTTTCTGTTTAGGTCATTGCCAGCACAGAGACTTCAGTTGCCATACAACAATGATAAACTACTTACTCAGATTGGGTTCGCTTGGAGACATTGCAGTGTCCATTAGAAATGCTATAGAGGACAGTCTGTTTTTATTGTCAAGCAGCAGCAAATTTGACACACACAAAGCCAGGTTTAGCATCTAATTAAACCAAGTTTACAATGCAAGATTTTTAATGTTGGATTATTTCAATACCGCCGCTACACATGTTTGCTATTCATGACTGATGCGCGACATAGGGCTGCAAGCAATAGTGTCTTTCACCAGATGTCTCTGACTTTTGTCTTTATCATTTTGTTCCATCTTTCGTGCAAACTTTCTCAGTTATATTTCATTATACGTGGTTATTGAAGGGAATTGGCATTTTCTCACCATGTATTCCCTCTCGCTCAGTCTACTACAGCAACAAACATCAGTAGTCAAAGTTTTTTTTCAAACTGCTGTCAGATGTTTTTGTATGTTTGTCATATATTTCTTTTCTGGGTTTTGTCCTGCCACGTCCTGAACTACTGTTTTGTTCTGATTGAATATCAAGTGTGCTAGCTATTCTTCCAGCGACTGTCTACCAGCATAATTTGCTGGCCAATTTGCCTTTTTTTTGGTCATTTTTCTGCAACAAGAAAATAATAAAGTCTGTCATTTAAATTAGAATAGTTGGTATTCCAACTATTTATTGTTGCAATGCAATTAGTAAAAAGCAGTATGTCTGTAGGTTTATTTTTAAATGCTTTCTCTCTTCCACTTGGTCATTTGCATTAGCAGAAGCTGGGCCACACATTCATATTCTGATACTCCTGCTTGCACGCAGCCTTGTATAACTTGGCTTCCTGTTCTTAAAAATCTGGACTATTTTTAGTTATATAGTGGATTACATTTTTTTTTCTATTTTACACAAGAATGCTTTTTTAAAAAAGTAAACATTAATTTGTTTACTCACCCTCTGTCATCAGCTTATGTTACATAAAAGAGCTTTTGGAAATCAGATGCTAATATGAAGGAAAACTTGGGCGAAGACATTTGCACTTTCTGGGAGCAACTTCACAGCTGAGCCCCAAAGAGCTCATTATCTTTGTCTCGGACTTATGCTTATTGTTATCATAGAAAGAACAGCTTCTGTGCAGAGTTGAAATCATAGCTGTTGTCTGCTGTCAAAGATCAAACAGATAGATTAAGGTGGAGACTGAGCGATTTGGAGGGGTAGCGGCAGCAGATGCAGGGATGAACAGATGAAATGAGGCCAGTGTCATCCCGTCTCATTTACTATGCAGGGCTGGGAGGGGATTAGCCTCACTTACATAACTCTACCTCCCCCTTTCCCCCCCACCTCCCCCTTAACTAGCCTATCTCCCCCTTTCTCCCCTCTTCTGACAATCTTATGATCTCAAAAAAGAAAGGGAAGATTGATGTTGGCCTATTTGCTATTCCAGTTTTTATGATTTTTTTCCCCCCTCATCTTCACAACAAAAACATGGCAGACAGGAGACCGAAGGAGAGTGAAAATGGTGAGATCACAAAGGATGCAAGATGATGGAGAGTGAGAAAAACATCAGGAATCAGAAGAATTATACAACAAAGCCGACGCTGATTCCCAGCTGTGGTAATAAAGTGCAGATGAAGCGAAAGGAAAGGAGGAAACAGGAGGGAAAAAGGGAGATGGGGGAGTGTTGGGGGTGGATGAGATAGTCTATTTATAGTTTATCCCTGCTGTAGGGTTAGACCACTTGGCCCAGTGCAGCATAGATCAGCATCCATGTCAGTCTACATTAGCTCTACATGCACATGCAAACACATATAGCATACACATACCCTTAAAGTATGGCTGTCACAAAAACATGGGGACACTAAGCTGTGCAACAGACACAAATAAAAGTAAAATTACACAGGAACGGTGTGTGTCAGAGAGATACTGAAATGTTCAGGTTAATGATGAGTGTGTAGCATAAACATGGAGGACACAGCAGCGACCCAACTCAATGAGCAAAGGCTGTTTTTAAGAAAAACAGCAAACTGTAGACGACAGCGGGTTCTAAGACACACACAGAATCCCACAAATGCTTAACTTCTTGTGAATAAATTAGTTGAACCGTCCCACTTGTCCTTCAAGCTCCTTTTTGTTCTCAGATCACATTTGCATATCTGCGTGTTTCCCTTTTTGGTCCTCTCCTTTGTACAGCTGCAGGCGCATGTGCAGGTGAATGCATGTGTTTCACCGGAGAGAAGCTTATTCACTCATCCCATTCTAACTGTGGGCTTCCCTTCTGGCTGACTCTGAACAAGCATCGTTGCACTTTTGAATGTTGTTGCACTGCAGGCAAATGCGCACAAATTCACATTCATTCGATTTTTCCCTCCAAAATGTTAAAACTCTGTTAAAATTGGAATCCCAAATAGAAGGCAGTCATTTCAACCCTGGATTTTAACCTAAATGAGTTCAAAGACAACATTTCAAATGTTGGAAAAAAGATTTTTTTGAAGTTTATGTTCACTATGTCTGGAAGGCCGCGTATGCCTGTCCAGAACGTTCAGCATCGATGGTGCATTCACAGATAACCAAGTTACTCAAACCGCCTAGACTCCATACTCTTAACCCTTTATGAAAACATGGTAAGAAAAGTCCATTTTCTTTATTTGGCCTTTGGTCTTTATTTGGCCTATTAACAAAATGTAACAAAAAAATTAATACTTTTTTGGGGAGGTTCTTCCAACAAAGTGTTAATTTTTAGCTTCATGGTTGTGATAATAATTATTTTCTAAATATATTATAAATTTTGTTTTTAGGGGGGCAAAGACAAGCAACATTAATATTGAATTACTCTGTGTTTTTCCTTTTTAAAATGTTTTGTCATTAAATGTTTTTGTGCTGATTCTGAATGTTGTTTCTTTATGGTAAATGTGCCCAAGCTCAGGCAGTGATTTCCATAACAGAATCATGTCTTTTTTTCAATGCTGTTAAGCATTATTGGTTCTGCATCTGTGTGTCTTTAATGATGATAATATAATGTAAATAAAATTGAGAGACTCTTATGCAATTTCACACCAACTTTTAATGTGATGTGTTATTTAAAAAGGGTCATATTGTCTGTCATATTTCTATTAGCTGGTTAGAAGTTTGTAAACTAGGATGAGTAGTCTCTTGTTCAAATAACCGTGTTGGTTATGCTACACAATGATGCTGTAGTAATCTGTGTCATAAACAGAAGAAGTGGGGGTGTGTGCAGGAGTTCTGTGCATGTCAGTGGTTTTGGCTGATAGAAAAGTTTTGATCCCTGTCACAATGCTCTGATCTGACGAGTACAGACCCATCTAATCCTAGTATGGTTGGATGAATCCTGACAGCTGAAGGATCAGAAGTTTTTGATCTTGAATAGAATAAAACAGGAATTCATTTTCATCCAGACCCTTATATGTTCTCTAAGACAGATGTAGAATCTGTGCAGAAACAGCTAATCATCCAATCACTGATAAGATAACTGACAGGGATGAATTGCTTCAATTGGTATCAAGCAAATTAAGTTAATCTAAAGAGAAAATGGGTCATTTTCAATTCTGATTTATTCCAAAATGATGCACTGACTTCACAAAAAAGAAAACGTAATTAGATTAAAATAAAAAGGTTTGTAATATCATTTATAGTAACTTCATGCTACTGTTTGTTCAGTTTTAGGTAACACGTGCCAGATGAGTCACATTAGAGATTTCCATCTCTCTTGCATTCATCATCTTTGTTAAAACAGGGAAAAAAACTACCTCAAGTGCACAGGGATGTTATGGGCTTTTGAATTTTTTACTCACCTTTTCCAGTGCGCATTTTAAAAATTCACATCCCAAAAAAAAATGAAAACCCAGCTACCGAAGAAGGATATTTATAAATCTCTTCACTAACACTTTACTAATCAATAAACTCATCAATCATGTTATTTGACAGTATTTTGCAGAATATTAGTTTTTTTCCCCCCCACACTTAGGATTTTTTTCCGTATCAATCAGCCTACTTTGGGAATCTTGGCATAGCAGGACACATTGAGTTGTAATCTGAATGGACTGAACAGCTACTGTAAAGGTTTTTGGATGATTCATGGAACAGTCTCGGGGTTGCACAGGACATCATTTGTTTCTGCTGTTCTACCCCCGCTCCCCATGCTCCAATAACACACTCAATGTGGCATGGAAGAAGACACACATTCATGACCACACAAAAATGCAACCATTCACTACATGCACATGTGCAGAAATCTGCAAATTTGTCATCACAGCATCAGGACTTAAGGAAACTCTTGCAGTTGTTTTCCTGTAAATTTTAGTTCTGTTCTGCATTCAATAAGTGATCTGTTTAATTATCAAACATTATAAAAATAAGATGGAAGTAATCAGATGACTGTTCTGAGTAGCAGTTTTGTGGTTGTGTTGCAACATCATCACCATCACACCACTGCTTCAAGCTACTAGAAAAAGGGATTCTGTGCACACAAATGTCTTTGAAATTATGAAGGAAAAGCTTAGGACAGGCGGGCTGTGAATAATGAGAAAGGAAACAAAATGTGGGAATGAAAAGAGATGATCCACATCCTCCAGACAGACAAATTGTTACAACAACAGCAGCAGGCTGATAAAGCGTGAAACAGACATTGGCGAGACTAAGCTTTTGGCTTATGCTGTGATTTAAGCTCGGAGAAAGAAAAGGGACATTTTTCCGACAATCTTTTTGTCTTAATTTGTTCATTTTCCCCTGCTTGTGTGTGGTCACCTTTTGCTCCTCCTGCCCACTTCTCACTGTTCCCCCACAGAAGACCTTCATTTGTCAACTGCTGTCAGTGAACATGCAAGCTCATCATTTCTGAGATTTCCATAGTAAAGGGAATTAGCAGCAGCTGTGGCCGAGGTACAGCTGCTGCTCTTAAGATTGGCTTCAGAGATACACTTTACCCACCGCTGCTGCTGATGTTCTGTGATCTCATGTCATCTCATCTAATCTGGCCACTGAGGAGAACGACTTGAGACCTTAGAGGAACATTAGATGATGGAGTAAAAAGCAAAGTCAGGGAGGAAGCTTATCAGTTAGCTTCTTCAATCTCAAGAAACTTTGATCTCTGTTCATTATAAACATCATTTACCCCCAGCAACTTTAGAAAGGAACTGAATATTACTATTAAAAAGACATTGCTATTCTGAGGTATTCAGAGTATTTTGGTTATGTGTTCTATTTCTGCTTTCTTCCACTTTATAGATTGTGATATGTTTACTTACTCACCTGTTACTTTTAATATTTCAAGTTCCTCAGGACCAAAGGACTTTAACTGCAGTAAGCAAGACTATGAAATTGGATGGATGGATTTTACATTAACTCGCATGTTATGAGCTCATGACTTACACCATATTTATTAAGCTCGGGATCTTATTGTTTTTGGCTTCTGATCTTTACCGTGACAAGCAGTGTCTTGTTTGGGTTTCTGGTCATATTTCATGTGTAAAGGAAGGATTTAAGATTGCATAAACATACATATTAGTCTGTCTTTATTTTAACCCTTGCAGACGGACGGATTTGTATAAATAAAGCACAGTATTCAGAAGTGGCCTGAGACCATTTTTTTTTTCTCAAAAATTCAACTCAAAGCTTATTTTCTCAATGAAATAGTCTAATTTCTTCATTCAGTTTTTATTCATCCACTTTTACTTCTGGCTATTCTACTCAGGTTTGTAGTGTGAACCATTTGAGGAACTGTGGCTATTGTTAGAGTTTTGTTTTTTTTAGCTGGAAGTTTTATCACTTCTGAGAATATCTGAATCATGGAGGCCGAACAGAGTTCCGAACAGCGCATCGTCTTTGCAAGACGATGCTGTTTTAGTCAGATGCTGTTTGAAAAGGTTGAGCTGGGGCAGAGGGTGGTTGTAAAGCAGCTTTGAGTGAAAGCAGCAAAGGTGGGCAGGATAAAGTAACTTCGATAGCTCTCTGTGTATGAGATTTTCCTGTTGAGGGTAAACAATCAGCTGATTTGCTGTAATATGGGCTGAGCTTAACTTTATGACCTGCTAACACTAATACTAACATTATGCCCAATAATACAATTAAATTACTTAACTACCAGTTTCAAAACAGGTTGGTATAATTACACAAGATCACTAATGCTTTAATATTAAAAGTCTAATAAGGCAACATACATCTGCTGAATTACTGTAGCAGAACAAGCACATCCCTCCACTGACATTACTCTTCAAAATAATCTCTAGCCTGATGATTGCTGATATGGGCTCCAGCTTTCCCATGACCCTTAACCGGACTAAGAAGTATGGAGAATGAATTAATGAATGATATACAATTCAAATAAACAATGTAATCAGATGTGTTTTCATGCAGTCGTAGTTTAGTGAAAACACATTTCAGTGTTTGAACTCGCTCATTTTCTGTTTACTTTTGTGCATTTCTGCTTCACTAACTTTTGATGTAAAATTATACAAAATTAAATGATCTTAAAACTACTTGGTTTTCATTCTTGTGATGTCAGATCAAGGTTTTATTTAAGATATCATTAGCTGGATTATGTTGAAATGCATCATTTAATTAATTATCTCAAAATAAGGGGCTCAGATTTGCAGATGCTGTCAGGTTTACACTGCAATTTCTCCTGTTTATGCAAAAGCAAGCACACCCCTCCACCAAAGTATCTGATCACTCTGAGAAGAGCCTTCACTCACAGTTGACAGACTGCCCTCTAGTGAACAATTTTGGATGTGTTCGGAGCCTGAAATGATCTCTGATCATAAGTGAATTGCAAGCTAACAGGGCTGGGCTTTAAAATACACAGCAGGTAGATCTATCAGAGCAACACGGGCAAACACGGCTTACACTGTTCCCTTCTTGACCTATAAGATGAATGTCCCCCATTAATCACAGACATTTGTCTTCAGTTGTAAGTCCAGAGGTCAGTGATTAAGCCTTGTTCTCTGTAACGAAGCCAACTCTTTCTCTCTTCTCCTACCTCGCTTCGAGGATCAGAGGCAGAGTTGCACTTCGTTGATGCTGCGCTCTGCTTTTCATGGCTCTGATGTTGTCTGCCATCAAATCCCAGCTGAATAAAAGTCAGAAATTGAAGCAGCAAATCATGTTTTATGTATGTGTGCTTACACAATGAAAGCAGGCAGGAAAGTGGCCCAAGCATCACACAGGGCATATTATGAGAACAAAGCAGCTTTCCTCTGTCTTGGAAAGATGACAGCAGCAGCTGACAAAGTGCTGGTCACAGACCGGTCACAGACTACAATATGAGTGTTTGGTTAATGACAGAAAAAAAAATGGAAAGAGATACATAAGAATCGCATTAGTATGACTCCTCTATTCCTGGAAGTATTTATCTATTTCCACTTATTCTAGTTTAGAAACTGTGCAGTCAACCACATTATTCAACAGATGTGTGTGAGGACAAACGATAAGATGATAATACACCTTTTGGCTTGTGATCTGGATATGAAAATTTTTCTCGATTTTTCAGATAGTGAAGAGGAAGTAACATTTACATAACAGCACTTTTATCAGAGCAGGGCTACAGCTGCAGGTTATTTTTAGTACCCCATTATCTGGGTTCAGTTTCCTAATTATTCAATGATAACTTGCTTCATTAAGTGTCAGAAAATTATTTAAAAGAGCAATATTGGAATAGCCCTGTGATGGACTGGCGAGCTGTCCAGGGTGTACCCTGCCTGTCGCCCAAAGCCAGCTGGGATAGGCTCCAGCTTCCCCGCGACCCTGAATTGGATTAAGCGGTTCAGAAAATGAATGAGTGAATGAATATTGGAATAAACCATTGCCTATTTTGTCTGACCAATGCCTCAGAAATCACAGAAAGTCAATTTACACTGACAAAAATGAATTAATTTCCTTTACAGCTTAGTGCAGTTCAGGGTCACCCCGCAAATTAGCAGGGTGCACCCTGATCAGGTCACCAGTCCATTGCAGAGCCAACACAGAGAGGCAAACAACCACTCACACTCACCCAAGAATTTACAGCAACCAATTAACTTAATGTGGGAAGAAGTCAGAAGAGTACACGTAAAGAACCCACACATGCATGCTACTCCACACAGAAAGCTACAGTTCACACCTCCTACCCCTTGCCTAAGCATTAACCAGCAAGCTTCTGGCTGTGAAGCAGTGGTACTAACCACAACACCATATTAATGAAGTCGATAAATTACAAAGATGTAATATAATAAGACAAAATAATGACAAAAAAAAAGCCAGTTTTCTTGTTTTAGTAATCAAATTACACATTTAATAATACTGATAATGTTACATTCAGTTTGTTTAGTTTGGCATTTGCTTCAGTGCAATAAGCAAGTTGTATAAATACACATATATATATGTATCTATATGTATCTGTGTATATATATATATATATATATGTATCTATATGTATCTATATATATATATATATATATATATATACATATATATATATATATATACATATGTATATGTATATATATATATATATATGTATATATACATATATATATATATATGTATATATACATATATATATATATATACATATGTATATATACATATATATATATATATATACATATGTATATATACATATATATATATACATATGTATATATACATATATATATATACATATGTATATATACATATATATATATATACATATGTATATATACATATATATATATATACATATGTATATATACATATATATATATATACATATGTATATATACACATATATATATATATATGTATATATATGTATATATACATATATATATATATATGTATATATGTATATATACATATATATATATATATATGTATATATACATATATATATATATATATATATATGTATATATACATATATATATATATGTATATATATATATATATATATGTATATATACATATATATATATATATACATATATATATATATATATGTATATATATATATATATATATATACATATATATATATATATATATATATGTATATATACATATATATATATATATATATATATATATATATGTATATATACATATATATATATATATACATATATATATATATATGTATATATATATATATATATATATATATATATATGTATATATACATATATATATATATATATATATGTATATATATATGTATATATACATATATATATATATATGTATATATATGTATATATACGTATATATACATATATATATATATATGTATATATATGTATATATACGTATATATATATATATATATACGTATATATATATATATATATATATATATATATATATATGTACATATATATATATATATATATGTACATATATATATATATATATGTACATATATATATATGTACATATATATATATATATATGTACATATATATATATATATATGTACATATATATATATATATATGTACATATATATATATATATATGTATATATATATATATATATGTACATATACATATATGTATATATATATATATGTATATATACATATATGTATATGTATATATAATAGATAGATATATAAACAGCAGTTTGTTTTCAAACCAAATCGTTAGTCGAGGTAACCCAAATAATCTGTCCACCTTTCTATCCGTCTCTGTTCTTGTTATCTGATGATTTGTCTTCTTTCCTTTCGATTTCTCCTGCAGTATATTGTTATTTTCATCTGTGCAGGCTTGAAAATAAAGCTATGGGAGATGGAGGTCACCTGTAGGAGTGTGTCGTATACACGTGGCTACAGTGTTTGTGTAATTACTCTTACTGGCTGAGGAAGGAGACAAAAACCCTGCACTGTAGGTTTAACCTTTTTTAGCATCCTCCACTGTTTACACTTTCTTGCTGTAAATGGTACCATTCTGCTTTATGGCAAAAAATGCATGACAAAACATCATTGTAATTGTAAATTTACAGCAAAGCTTTTCCTTGTTTTCCCTCAGATTTTATGAACGAAACAGTAACCAAACAATAATGACATATAAAGATGTTCCCTTTACATGCCTTCAGTACATCTAATAGTTATGTATTAGGGATTGAGCTGAAGTCTTTCATTTCATTCTGATAGAGTCACCTTGGCACAGCTTTAGCCACGCCTTTCCTGTGACGGCAGCAACTTTCTCCTTCGCCCTCTGTTATCCTTCTCCCATCAGCACGGCACACTGTAGCTCTCCAGAATGAAGAGCTTCGGTAGAGTAAATGTAACCTAAGACACTCTGTGATTAACAAAGTGAATCCTGTCAGGTGCACGAGCCACATTATGTTAATGACGCCCTCAATCACAGTTAACCCCGCAGCACCCTGCTGAACTGCAACCCTGAATCAGTGTCATTGCCTTGATGTCAAATGTCATCCCTGCAGCAAGGACATATGCTGCTATTCTGATGTATTTATCTACCAGAGATATAATGGATTATAAACCCTATCTAATCTGTTCCCATTGGTTTGCACCAGTCCATCATATAGAGTAAGATCTGATCTTCTGATTAGAGATAGTGCATGGACAGGATGTTTGTGTGTGTTTTCACATGTGTGGCTGTGTGCAAGTGTTTATGAGCAGTAAGTATGGCAGAAATCACTACAGCATTACAGATCATGTCCTTTGCCCTTGAAGAGCATTTTATGAAAATTAAAAGACTGGCATGGGTCTGATCTATGTGCTTCTGGAAATACTGTACTGGTGCAAACACATGACTGTACAAGCAAATTCAGCTTCCAGAGTTTTTTTTTCATCAGCACAGTAGGCATGGCTGTGGGTCCCTCTTCATATTGCTCATAGTTGGGAAGTTTATGTATGCATTGGCTTATGAAGGAATCAGTTTAAAGAATGTGGGACATATGTCACTGATCTGACCCCCAACATGACCCCTGAGACCCTTTTTGAAGGTATTTACCCCCCTTTTCCCCTCTGTTGGCACAGACTAATGCTCCAACTGCCTTCCCCCTAAGCCTGCTTTACCCTGTGTTTCATGGTGTTCACATTAACAACAACATGGCCATTGAATCAGACTTGAAACGACAATGGAATGGCCAGATTCCCACATCCTGATTGTCACTCTTGTCGGCTGTACCTGAAGCAAATTCATTATTAAGAAGTTGGTAGACCAACACAGAAAAGTATGATTTCCTTTAACATGTGTTTCAAGTATATAAAGAATATAATACTAATCAATTATTGTGTTTTAGCTGCATATGTTGGAAAAAAAAGGGATTTTATAGTTTTAAATTAAAAGTTGTTTATTGCATAGCTCTCCTCCATTATTGATCTTTAGTGTTCATTGTTGATTTTTGAAGATATTGTGTTGTAAAGGAACCTTGATAAATTAATATGAAATCAATGACAGCTCTATGTGTGAACCTAATTACACTCTCAGCCTACATTCATCATAAACTGACCAAACAGATGATTTTCAGAGCAGCCAAAATACATCAAACTTGCACTAAATGAAGGTTTGTCAAGTTAAGTGTCCAGTTTCTTTATCTGTTTGTGGTAAAAGCTTTGAAGGAGACCAGTCGGTAGTCGTTAGTTAGTTCCTGAAAGCTGCTCTGAGGCCCAGCATTGTGGCACAAATGACCCCTACAACAGAAATACGAGGGCCAAAATCAATATCGTTTCACATGTCAGACAGTAACAGGCTGATTACCTCATTGGCTGACAGAATCAAGAGGTCGTGGGGAGGAAGGAGAGAAAAAAAAAAAGGGGTTCTATAAGATTTATTTAAAAAAAAAAAAAAAAAAAAAAAAAAAAAGGAGATTGAAATTAGTTATTTTTGGGAAACTTGAAAAATGCCACTTCTTATATTCATGGACACTTAAATTGTATGGAACTTCACAGTGCAGGAGATATTTTATTACTTCTTATCCATCCCAACAAAACGCCAAATAAAACGTGTTCTGGAGGCTTCAGTGCGATATATTTCCTGTCCTGCATGTTGAGCTCATCATATTATTTGTTCCTGTAATTTGTCTGTACACAAACACTAGTCCATAATTATTTTAACAATGCAAGGATAGATTGTATTGTTTTCCGTCAATTACTTTAACGCATAGAATAAAAAAAGCACTCTGTTTTCATTAAGGATTTTACATAGAATACTGATTTTTTTTTTTTCTTTTTTGTCACACAATCTTATTTTTATCTTCTGTCCCAGATAGCAGAAGGTTATCCTGTAAAAACTTTGATATATCACATATTTATCAAATGATAAATATCCCTAAAAAGTTAATACTTTTTTAATTTAAAGTTTTGTTAAAGGGATAAAAAAAGACTTCATAATAAAAAAGTTGGACTTAACATTTTTTCATGGCTTGGGTCTTTATCAATTAAACTTGTACAAGACACAGAAAATGCTGCAATCTTGCTGTTGTTGGGGTGAACAGGTTGACATTTACATTTTGCATTTTCCCTCAGGTTGAAGTGTTGGGGAAGAGGCCGCGAGAGAAGAGAGGTTCTGGGATGAGAGCTCTCAGCCATCCCACTGTCTCTCCCAGTCCTCCAGGAGAAGCACACTGGGCGACACGCTGAGGTAAAGAGCCACACTTAAGACATAAAACCACTCCTGGAGACAAAAACCCTTCTCTGATGACGATGACCTTCAATATTTGCTGACTCAAGCATCCCCCACTCCTCCTACCTCTCTTGTTTCTTCTTTCTTTTGCACCCTCCCCTTTTGGTTTTGTTTTTCACTCCCTTCTGTCTTTCATTTTGGGAGTCGAAGGTAGTGATCGATGCACTAACTTGGTGTAAGCTAACTGTAGAGTGACCTGCTGTGGGCTTGTTGCAAGGTTATATTTGTCCCAGAAATGCACACATATTTATGGAAACTGTAGTCTTGGCCTCTTTGAAGAGTCTAGTGAGGGATTAAACTGGGAGGTGGGCAGCAGTTGGCGTGAGTGACAGAGGGGGGAGGGAATTAAGGAGGAGGCGAGGGGTCAAAGGGTCAGAAAATATGTTGGGGCGCCCTGATGGAGCCCATGTTGCTCCATATGGCAGATGGATGTCTAACATAAAGCAAAGAAGTTGTGTTTGCATGTTTTCCTCAACAACAAATCAAATTTCCCCACAATGCAAACACAATTTTCTGTAAACTGCACCTTTTTGTAAAAAATAAAACACTAAATCAGTTTCGTCATCCTCCAGCAGTTTTTGTTTGTGTTGTTCTCATGATAAGAACACACTCCACACTGTGTCCTGACATAAACATCCTATCATGTCTATCATCTCAAGGACTCACAGTAAAGGGCAATGTTTGTGGAATATGTGGGGTGATAATAAAGTGTGGTCAACACAGCAGCAGCTGTCTTCCTCTCTGATTTCCACCATATCCATTACAGGTCCTCTGCCTCCTCTGTGTGCAGTCTTTCCTCCAGCTGTCCCTTTCCTTCATTATTTGCCTCACAACACTTCTCACCACCTGTGTTAAAGGGGTTCTTGAACAAATTAAAAGGACTTTGTCTCAGTGCTGCTCAGTCCAGTGCATTTTTGGCTCAAGTAAATAAGTCTATAATATCATTTGACTAGTCTAGTATAACTTTGGAGCACTAGTTCTTAGGGGTGGGGAATCTAATAATAAAAAAAATCGAAAATCAGGATTTTTTGCTTCACAATTTTAAAATGTATATTTTTCTTAAAAAATCTTTTTCTTTTTCAAATAAATAAAAATAATCCATTATAAATTTTTTTTGGTCATTTTCATTGTTTTTATTGATCTTTTCCTTGCCTTATTGGGCATTATAGATGGTCTGGCCACCTTTTTGTTGTTTTCATCATTGAAATGAAGAAAAATGGCAAACAAAAGTTTTGTACATGTTGTAATTTGAGTTAAATCGGCTCTAATAATTTCTCAGATCTTTCTATCTTATAGAAGCATGAAGTTACATGGGAAATTAGCACCTTTTGTTACTTAAGTGTAATGATTATAAATCAAAAAATCTGTTTGAATTGAGAATCAATTCTGAGTCAAATCGTCACCCCAAAAATCGGAATCAAATTGAATTGTGAGTTGTTGTTAGATTCACGTCCCTACTAGTTCTGAATAACATCATCTCTGCTCAGTATTTTTGTTGATTGTGCTCCATTTGATCCGGTTTGCTTGTATTCATTATCACAAAATATCTTGCCTGCAGGAAACGGTAGCCAGACCGCACTGCATCCTTTAAATATTTCCTAAAGTGATTCCCAGCAGTGATCTATACATTTAGATACAACTCCTTACAGACTCAGTTGATCAGCAGCAGGATATGTTTGGGCATTCATCATGCACGGAGTGACTTGGAGCCATGTAGGCATCCTTTTGAAAAAATACAGACAAAGTGAGTGACAGTATGATGCAAAAGCAGTGCAGTGTTTCATTCACAGCAGTTTTGCTTGAATCTGCATGAAGGTTATGAGGTTTAGCTTGTAGCTCAGCTACCTGGTCAAAGAGGGACTCCTTAAGAACTCAAATTACTCCCTAAACACACTTATAATCAAGTATGAAAAACTTTAAATAAAAATAAATAACATTCTTAGAATTGAGAGCACTTGAGGCATTCATGTGACCTGAGCACATCTTTTACAGGCATCAGAGTATGAAATTATACTAATGCCACAACAATAAATTAATCTGCAAACGATTTAAGGGAATCAAAGTTAAACTCCTCAGTAAGTTTATTGTTGATAACTTGACTTATTCGTTTGATTAGTAGTTTCAGTTTTTCATACTTTTCTTTGATCGCTCATGGATCTTGTTCTGAGCTGACGCCATCAGTTTGTAGGTTTATTATTACCTGTTTGGAGGGTGAAATAGAAGCTTTTGCTGACTCACGCACACTCTGAGTATCACACATATATATAAAAGACTCAGAAGCTTTCTGGTGTTGTATTTTCAGCATGGAGAGGTGGGCTTTGTTAATGGAAGTAAAGTGCCAAGTCAGGGTGCACAAGTGGGCTCTTTTCTCTCCTGTTAAAACACAGTGGGACTCAGAGGGAGGTACAGGGAAGTTCCAGTAAAGAGAAACAAAGACACACACTAAAACGCACACACATACAGCATTATTCACTCCTCCTACTGGTTTTCCATGGCAGCACACAACAATGCTCCGAGACTGGTTAGTATTATGTGACGCATAAAGGAATAGTGATCAGTTTATAAATGATGTGGGGGAAAAAAAAAACTTGAAATAACTCACACTTGCAGTAGATATATTCCTGCAACTTGAACTACGCTTCGTTCAGATTTTTTTTTTTTTTTTACCCAGATGTGACTCTTGGATTTTTTAACGACAGTCTGAACAATGTGGATCCATTTGTCCTAAATCTGATACATGCCCGTGCTGTGTTGAAGCAAAAAATATCGAAATCTTCACTTTTATTAGAAGTTCTTTTTTAGGTGGGCTGCTCCTTACTGACAGGGAAAGATGTAGAATGAGAAAAGAGAGATGGTACTATCTGCAGTCGGAGACTACTGGTCAGGATAAAACCTCATGCAACAACCCTCATTGCACTGGATCTCTGTTCAACCAGTTCAGCTATCTCTGACCAGGTTACTACTATCAGCAGTTGGTGAGACGCTGATGTGTCTTTGCTGACGTATACTGTGCTGGTATGTTAAAAGATAAGAGGTTGAAAGCTGGTTTCATGAATGAACAGCAAGTTACAACAGTTTTAGCTCTTTCTGTGCATGAGGCTACCATGTTGCACTTTGAGGATCAGATTGCTCCAACTTTCTGATTTTGAATATCTGACCCGCTGAAATGCATCTGTCTTACCTCACCCACCACCATCAATACAGCAACAAAAGTTCCAGTGTGGTTAGTTTTTACCTTCTACTGACTCCTTCCCCTCCTTCCTAATACCTGCTGAACAATACTCACATTCACCTTCATGTGTACAAGAGAACAAGATGAATGTGCATCTGCAGAGTTGTGCAAAAGCATGTTATATAATTTACCCCATCTGAGTTGATTGACCCGCCCACTTTCTCCGTAAGTAGCTGCTGCAGCTCTTGATCTAGTCAATGTTGTGTGGTAATTACACAGCTGGGTGTTGCTGTGCTGTTATTTATCCAGAGGCTAGATGCTAAAAACTGTGGGGGAGACTGCGGTGTCCCCCCTGATTCCTGTGGGCCCTTTTGCTCTCACACCAAACAGAAAAGTGGAAAGCACTTTGGGAAATGTTAGATCTGATTTAGGCTTCTGTTGATGCAGAGAAATTCTGTGAAGGAGAAGTGGTGTACGAATCTCAGGCTAAAAAGAGAAGGGGGAGGAGAGTTGTGTGTGTGTGTGTGTGTGTGTGTGTGTGTGTGTGTGTGTGTGTGTGTGTGTGTGTGTGTGTGTGTGTGTGTGTGTGTGTGCATTAAAAGAGGCAACTAGAGGCAGAGGGGCTGGCAGACAAAAGTAAAAGAGGGGAGGGCGGACTGAGGAGGGGGAGGCGGTGCTAAGGCAGACAGCGGGGAAGGAAAGCTGAGAGGAAGAACAGTGGAGTGAAGTGAGAAGACAGAGGAGGAGGAGAGGACAGGAAAGGAGAATAAGGGGGCTTCCATTTGAAAGTCCTCGTGTCAGGATATGAAGTCCTGGAGCGGTGCAGAGGCAACGTCAGGAAGCTGGAATTTTGTAGCGGAGAGGCAGACGACGGGAGAAAAAGGAGGACAGTACATAGAGTGGAAGAATCTCGGCTGAAAGAGACTAGAGTGATACTTTCAAATTTCTCTTCTTCCCAGAGAGACGAAGACAAGTGGAGGCAGCAATGCAGTGCTCTCACTGGGGTGTGTATTGTTGCATGTGTCTACATTAGCGCTTTAAAGTCATAAGTGTATGTGTGTCTTGAATTCTCCAAAAATCTCCCATTTGCGAAAGGAAAGACTTTGTTTTCTTTGGTGTCTGTTGTGGAAATTACATTAATGGAAGGTGTAACGGAAAGACACTAGAGAGTTTCTTGGCAGACTCAATCACACAGATTGGAAACTAGTTAAGTGATGGCTCCTAAAGTAAGACTTCAGAGCAGCCCATTGGAGTTTAAAGATAACTGGATGATACATTATCAGCTGATGGTTACTATCTTAAAGTCAATCTTAGATGCTCTGACTGACCCTGAAGAGTTTGGTTCTGGGATTGGACGTGTGGGGATATTTAGGTAGGATGATGAGTTTTTGGTGTTGTCAGAATGTAGGTTTACTAATCCTGGCCAGGTTAAACTGTTTGTTATGGACCGTTGATGAATCAATCTGAAATTTCAGCCTTTGGAAAAGCTGTCCCACCCTCTGGACAGTTGGCCTCGAGGAAGGCACGAAGAGGAGGAAAGGAGGGTGTTATTCAGTCTGCCTGAACACACACTCGCACTGAAGATAAGGGAGATCATGAGGCAGGGTATACACTTCCACCAAACACACAATCTTGGGTGCACTGCAGCAGTGTGACCCACACATAATCATGCTTTTATTCAATGAACTCAAAGGGAATCTGTTTCTTTTCATGACAATGCATGTCGGGGGACAGAGACCGCTTCTGTCTCTCCTAAGTTTTCCCTATGCTTGTAATTACAAGACTCCTTATGAGCTTCAGGCCACATATTGTAGTTTCTCATCAGGTTTGTTTTGGCCCAAGAGTGATGTGTCAGCAGATATGTTTATAGACAGTTCTTTAAAGGCTGTCCGTTCTCTCTTTGTAGTCTCTGTCTTTGTAGGGACTGTTTCATGTCAAGGTTTCATTTAAGAGCACGGTGAAAGAAGACTGTAATTACCCAAGCTGGATTTTGGCACAGCTTGCTGGTGTGACGTTTTACTCTATAAATGCTCAAATGCTGACGTGAAGATTAACTTGCGGGGATGAGGTGAAGGGGAGTGAGCGTGGGGATGTGGAAGATAAGTTACCTCATCTGCTGTGAGCAAAATAAATGAGGTAAATGTGTGTCACATGTTGCAGGTTACAACCCTGTCCAGACATGTTGACTCATGCTTCCTGTGTGTGTGTTTTGTGTGTATCTTAGCATGGTAAAGTATCTGCAAATAAAAGATAGTGATGTCTTTCTACCTCTCATATTTAGGACAGACTCCAGATTAACGGATCCATTTTGGGTCCGTCTCCGCCTTGATAAAAATTTGACCAAGTTTGTGAAGGTCCATACCAAACCAATGGTCTTTGAAAAAGAAAACGTGCCTTTACTGAGTAGATCCTTACTGTTTCCATAGGAATTCAGAGTGTAATAATCATTCAAGTTGCTTCAATCAATGCACTTGATTTATTGGTCTGGAGCATTTAGATATGTTAACTCGACATCAAGGCAGAAATACACTGGAAATTATCTTAAAGAAGAAACTATTGTTGTCCAAACGATTTAGAGCAATTTTTTTCCTTTCTTTTCTTTTTTTTTTTTTATTTTACAGTGAGAAATATGGTTAAGTTACAGAAATATTAAAAACTTTGCCAATCTTCTCAGGAGTTGGAATCAGAGCAAATTCATTCCAAGATCAGACTGTGTTCAGAGAAACTGAAAGAAAAAAATCTACTTCTCAGACTCTGCGGGCCTCAGTTAGTTTATGAAATGTTAAAGTTCGTTGTAATTTGATTATTAATAAAGTATATCTTGCTTGAAAGAAAACCTGTACAATTTGAAAATGATAAGACAGCATGGTTTATGTTGTCTTTATTTTAGTGCTTTTAATGTTGATTTATTTTATTTTACCTGTACAGCACTTTGGTTACTTTGAGGTATGTGAAAGTGCTCTACAAATAAAGTTTGATTGATTGATTGATTGATTTAGGTTTGCAAAGTGGCATCTAAATAAATCACAAGAGTTTTGGAACAGTGAATACTGAATCGTTGGATGCCATTGGAGAACATTAAACCCACCATATTGATGCAAACTCCTCGTACTGGCTGTAGAGTATACTGGTGAATACTACGTTTTTTGTTTTGCAGCAAAAGTAACTTGAATTGACCATGAACTTGTACCTACTTCTAAACAAACTACCAGGTATTCTTTAGTCAAATTGCGTCCATCTGTCTGAAAACTAAAAAATAAAAGGTTCAATGTATTTAAGGTTTTGCATTGCATCATATATGCTGTGGTGGGACAGTAAGAAGAAAGAGCTTAAACAAATGCCTACAAACATCAATAGATTGAGGTAGGCTTGTTAAGAAGAGTGGACCAAAATCCTCGGCAGTGATGTGAGAAACTGATAACGTCATACAGAAAGCAATTACTGTAATTTTCTGCTGCTAAAGCTGGTTCTACAAGCTATTAAATCATGGAACGATTAAAGTTTTTCTCACCATGCTTCTGTATTTTGGCTTAGGCTTTTTTAAGCACATGGTATTTATAATAAGTCACATTGTTGTTGTTCATCTGAGGTTATATTTATCTCATTTTAGGACCAGATGCAGGATGTAGGAGTAGGTAAGATGAGGAGGGAGGAGAAAATCAAAGATCAATTGCTGTAGTATCATGAATGACAGTGGAATTTTTGCTATTTCTGATGTGTTACTCTAACAATTGCATTAGGGGACGAATTCAGCCTTCCCTTTATGTTATAGTGCAAAAGTAGAAAGTAGATGTGTGCAGTCCCTGTGGTGCAGGTTTGATTCTTAGTGAAACAAAGTGACACATCTATATGTAAAAGGTTTGACAATAGATTCTGCACAGATCAAGTCATAGTCTGCACGATTCAAGTCAAACTCATACATAATTTTCCAGTGATCCCACTGAGCAAAGTCTCATGTGAGGTGTTTATGCAAAGCCTCTAGCATGGTGAACCAGTGACGAACGAATGGAGACTGAGAGAGTGAGACGGAAACAGGAAGGCAGAGAGAAAGCAAGAGATTACAAGTCGGCCTGGCCTCTGTTCAGTTTGCTGAATGGGTATTTTCCATGCCACTCTGTCTCCCCTCCATCTTTCTCAAGCTTACAACAGCACGGACAGTATGTCTGAATACATCTGCACATGTGCCACTTTGCCATGTCAGATATTTTCCCAGAAGAGCTGATATAAATTATACATCGAAGCTGGCACAGTTACACCGAGGCGTTGCTGCTTATGTAACAGCTGCTGTGAAACTTATTTGCCCAGCTGTACTTGGAAGGTGTGTGTGATTGTGTTTCTGTGGATGCTATTGTGTGTGCTGTCTCGTGCTTCAGCTATGATCAGTAAAGTCACATAAACTTGTGACGTTTCTGTGAAGTGATTAAAAAACAAAACAAAAGAAAAACGGAGCCATTTCAGATCTTGTGGCCTACTTTTCCCTCATTGAAAGATGCTAGAAAGAAAAATGCTCCTCTTCTGTAAAAATATTGCTTCCCTGACGCACATTATAGGTCATGTTGTCAGTCAAGATAACAAGCTGCTTCTCTCTGCTTTCTGCCCTCCGTTAAACTGAAACAATAGCCCCGCACTGTTCATACTGGCTTAGCAGCAGGGAAGGTGGGGGGTGGGGGGGTTGGGAGGAAGGAAAGTTTAGGAGGGAAAAGCTTTTTCTCCACTGTCAGGACAATGAGAGGTCAGAACGCTTTGGTGCTTGGATTTACTACAGCAAACTTTATTTTAAAGACAAAACGATGTGCTCCTGCAATGACAAGAAATCATAGCTGTCTCCAAGTGCTTTATTACATCCAAGTGATCCAGAAAAATAGAAGTCCACTAGCCAGATTAATCCCTGTGTCTCTGCCACTGGTATTCATGGTATTTCCAGTGTCTGTGGGTTTGACCACTGACCACTACTGGATAAATTTCAGTAGCTGGAAAACCTCCTGGAAAATCCAACCTTTGGAGCGGAACGGGAACGTCAGCCGTATTTCTCTTTTTCACATAACTGTAACCTCAATATTGTCCAATACCAGCTAACAGCTTTCTGCTTTTTATCCAGTTTTTTTTTTCTTAACAGAATTCAATGTGTGAAAATGTACAGATTCAAAACTTTTAAACATATATTTTTTGTGTAATAGTTCCTAATTCTAAGGTGGTTTTGTAACCAGGAAAGGTCATGTACAGTTGCTTGTGTTAAATGCAGATTCTAGTCATTACTGTGTAGCAAAAAGAGATGGCAGGACATTGTTTCCAACCAAGAGGTGGTCTGACTGGAATACACAAACGTTGCATGCTAAGATTTGAGCTATAGAGGTGCTGTGCACTGATTAGACTCAGCCAGGCTTCTGTCTAGTATGTGGATTGTAACTTTTTACTTGTCAAAACATGCAAGATCATTTTGATTGTTTTTAATTCTTTTTGTAAAATGGATAAAAGAATTTTGTCCGTTGGCAAAACACTAATCTCCATAACGCTTCCTTTGTCAAATTAACACTTAATTAATACGGCTGTTAACAGTGGTCTGTTTGTGTTTGTGTAAGTTCACTAAACAACATGGCTGATTTGCATTGGTACTGTCAAAACCAGTTTGCAACAAAGTCAACTCAAGGCACTTTACAGACATAACCAATTCAAGCCAATTCATTGTGATTCAATTAAAACAAATCCACATTTGGTCCAATTTATGTGACCAGTGTTGATACAAGCCAGCTCATGAACAGAATTGCTTCGCTACTGAAAACCAACAGATAGATAGAATCTGATTCAGTTCCTCATCACGAGCATGCTTCATGGAGGACAATGGAAAGGCAAAAACTCACTCTCTGAATAGGCTTAAAACACATTTTAAAGGCGGTTTGTAGAATCTAGCTGAAGTAAAAACAACGAAAAAAAAATAGATCTTTATAAGAGCAGACTGCTAAAAAAGTTGGAGTCAGGTGTAACAGGCCAAACTCATCTTCCTCATGACGGTTGAAGAATGTGCTATCTTCTGGAGTGACTCAAGTAAACTGTGTTTCTCTCTTATAAGCTAGTTCAATGCATAAAGGTAGGCAACAATTATATAATTGACACACATTGTCTGTGAAATGCTGAGTATTTGGTATTTTTTCCAAGGCTTAACTGTATGGCTCATCAACAATAACTCCCAACCTCACTGCAACGCTTTGAAAATTAACGTTGCAAAGTTGCAGTTGAAAAAGTCTTCAAGGTTTGTGTTTTTGTCTCATTGTTCTTGCTTTTGTAAGAGGTATTAGCTTCCAGGGATATGCCATGGTAGTCTACTCTTCCAGTCTACTCTTCAAGTTCAAATAATTTTTCATACAACCTTGATAGTACCAGGAATGGGATGACGAGTGTCATCTTCACAGTGATGGAGTCGATGTTGAAGAGTTAAATATAATGTTCTGTGCCAGCTATGGTCATTTGACATGTTTCTTTGAGATTACCTCACAAACAGTTGTAGTTTAACAAAATAACTTTATACTGCATTCAGACAAAAACAACAATCAGGCACGTGCGCTGTATATTTGTTGTTGTTTTTTCCCTTCTTCTTTTTTTTTTTAATAGAGTTTAATCACCACAGGTTGTTTCTAAGTTCCTCTGCAGTGAAATGTGCTTGTGATGGAAAGAGTGACAGAATCCAGGTTTCATTCGGTCCACTTTCACGTCTGAATTGAGATCAGATGCTTTGAGGTGTAAAAGAACAAAACCGTGAGCTGTCAGATTGTAGATGTACACAAAACGCAGGCCCTCATTCATCCATTCACTCACGCTTTTTTTCCTTCTTCCCTTTTCCACTTCTCCTGTCTTGCTATCCCATGTCACCCTTTGCATGAAAAATGTGGCCTCCACTGCCATGACAACGCTTCCAAACAGAGGAAGCGCTTAAAGTTTGCAACAGCAACAAGCTGGTTGTAAAAGAAAGAGGAAAAAAAAACTGGACTGGGAGAGAACCTGCTGCTAATTATCCCTGCACAGGACAGAGTTTTTTTGTTGGTTTTTTTTTTTTTTACCGATTAAAAAAGACTACTTTAATGAAGTCTGCTGAGCTCTGTGACTGCTTGGATGCAAAAAAAGAAAAAACAGTGGTTACTTACAGTGTCAACCATGTTACACTGCCAAAGTGCACAGCTTCTCTAGTTTCAATGGAAAGTGATTTGGCACTGATGCAATTGGTTAATAACACACTCACACACACTAGAGCTTAAAGCTGAGCCATGTGGGGGTTGGTGACAATGAGCGACCACTCAGACACACACTCATTGTGCTGGAATGGAGGCATAATATAACCTCAGGTCTTTTGGCAAAGCATTAAAAGACGTCTTTCCTTTTGGTGTGGAGTCGGCTGACTTTATTACAATACGGTTCTCTTGCTTGTTTGATGTTTTATTGTTTCGGTGAATAGATGCATGACATATGAATGAGAGTACATTAGGTGTGTACTGATTGGCTTTCTGAGGTAATGTGTTTTTTTACTGTGTTGCTGTCTTGTCCGTACTTGTGATTTTCTTTTGTTAGCAGTCAGGAATTGCTATGAGTCACCTTTTTACCTCCATCTCTGGTTGCAATCCACTGGGTTTACTGGTGCCCCTTTTTTTTATGAAGGTCACTGTGGCTGTGTTTACTGAATAAATGCTGTGTGATCAAGGTCTCCAATTCACATCACGTGCTGTCAAGATCATGTGTTATTATGGAAATACTGCTTGGCTACTGTCCTGCACAGGGGCCACACATTAATGCAGTTAAAAGGTCACCGATTCATTTCTTGTGAGAGCTTCTTATAACCACTTGTAGTGATTCTCTTGCCCTCATCCCCACAATGCTGAATCTGATGTGGGGATTTTATTCTTTCCACCTGTTGCTCTCATCTTCACTCTGGCTTTGCCTTTGATTAGTCTCAGTGTGATGTTCCAGTTGAAGAACGGTCAGATGGAAATGTTGCTACGTAGGCCTGGCAAGCAGGGAGACGTATAAAAGGAGAAGATGGATAAGAGGGAACAACAGGAGATGTGTGGAGCTTTAACCCAGCACAGGAAACGAGGAAGGGAAGGTATGGGTGAGATAAAGCAAGAGTGGGAAAGAGGATGAAAGCTGATGAAGAGGATGGAGGAATCCTGAAACATGAACATGTTTTTCAGTCTAGCATTTTGTGTGTGTGTGTGTGTGTGTGTGTGTGTGTGTGTGTGTGTGTGTGTGTGTGTGTGTGTGTGTGTGTGTGTGTGTATTTACAATCTGAAAACCATAAGGCTGCTGTTTTGAATAAAAAAGTTAATCACCTAGTATTACTTCTTCATTAAAAGAGATATTTAACAGTACTGTTAAACAGTGCAGCTTAATGTTAACTGAACTCAAATATTTTTGTTATTGGAGATTTTCTCACATGACGCTGTGATTTTAAAGTGCTTTATTTTGTCTTGAAGTGCATAAAACAAATGTGTATGAGAGCAGCTTTATTGGGAATTCGGCTGTGATACTTTGCTTCTTTTTGTTTAAATAATTAGGTGAAAGTAAAGGGAAATTTTGAAGCATGCGTGGAAGCACCTTCGCCCATTGGCAGGTGCAATAGTGATTTAGACTCAGTATTTGTCTGGCTTTGGAAGCTTTGATTTGTTTAGTTTCGCTCTGAGCTTAAATAGGTTCTAATGCATCAACTTAATTTACTGCAGGTTAGATAAACAAAAACATCCTGCATTTTTACATGAGCAGAACTTAATATGTTGCACTAATAGCCATTGGTGTATCACTTTCTGTCATCAAGATACTGATTTTCTGGTTATCTACTGTAAGTGGAGGCAACATGCACATACAGCTCTTGTATTTTACAAGAACCCGAAGATTTTACTGCAACGTAAGACATCATATGCACCATTTCACAGCCAAAGTCATCTCGTGGCCTTTTATGAAGAATGAGTTTTAGTCCAATTAATTATGATAGTATTTCGATCATGTTAATTCATAAAGAGCAGCCTTGTCAGGGAAGCAAACAGACCACGTTGAATATTCAGTTAAATTCCAGCTCCCATCCTGAGCATGGGCAGAGTGGAAACAGTGGAAAGCAGGGATTTTATTTCTGTTCTGCCTTTCAACGAGGAACGCACATGGAAGCTGTGTAGAGTGCGTCATAGATAACATCACAACTGTTACCATGTCTCAATATATTTTGCATTCCAGGCTATAACACTTACATTGTACAATTTTATTTAACTCCTCTTGTAACTATTTTGTAGATATTTTCAATTTCATGCTCTTCTGTTTGTTGGCTGCAACAACTAAATGTCCCAAGTTGGGATTAATAAAGTTATTCTATTCTATTCTATTCTATTCTATTCTATTCTATTCTATTCTATTCTATTCTATTCTAAGTGGAGAAAGCTCCCTCAGTGTGGTGTAATATGTTCAGCAGTCGAGTGGACGGTGAAAATGGAGGATGGGGTTTGTCTTGCCATTTAATTTCGTTCAGGATCTTAAGATGCTCCGACGTCTGTGCTTGCCAAATAACAATGAAACTGGATTAAAGATGCCTAGTTTTCTCAGGAACTCAGACCTCTCTGGAGCCTCTTTTTGAACTACCTGTTATTGGAAAATCCCCTAAAACCCCATCCATCACCCCCACTCAGCCTGTCTTTGTGTCCTCGCCTCTAATACTCCCCCTCCCCACTTTTCTCCATAGCATTCATTCTCACTCTTCCTACTCTGTCTTTTGCCCAGCGGAGTCTCTGGAACAGCTCGGAGTTGGTGTGTGATCTGATGGGGATATCTGCAGCTGGAGAATAATGGACTTCCTATCCTGCCATTATTAACAGACTTATCATAACAGGATTATTTCCCCGTCACCGAACCCACTTCTGGATCTTGTTAGAGTGCTACCTGGGAACTTCTTTCTTCTGTCATTCCTGCTTTAACTCATTTTTGGGCAAGTTGCTGCCATGTGGAGGGTAAACTCAAACAAGCACTTGGTGTATTTCTGTCAGAACAAGTGAGGCTGCCTTTAAGCAGTTCACCATCATTTAATAGCTTTATAGACAGTGAGGATACAGTGTAAATTGCCCCTGGGTTGACCCTCATACAGCTGCCTGCAGCACTGCTGGAGTTATTTTTAAATGTTGAATCAAATGCCCCACTGAGAGAAATGCCTCATGAAAGACTATCAGAATGACTTGAAGCACTTGAGACTTTTTCTATATTTAGTGCCGATAACTGTTTTCATTGCCCGTCTCATGCTGCTGACAGCAGAACAAGGTGCATGTAATAAAGACGGAGGAAGAAGCAGTGGGGGTGGGTTGAGGAATTAGAAAAGTATTTTTTACTTTTCCAGAGGAATGTTCCAAGTAGGAGAGGAGGGCTTCAATAACTTTAAGAAACAAGCGGTGAGCAACATGAGAGGGGGAAATTAGCCTTTGAGATTTGCTATCAGAGCAGCCAGAACAAAAAGCCACGGGTGGAGGGGCGGTAGAATCAAACAAGCTCTGCTGCACCCCTCAGGAGGTCACAGGGTAACATATTAAGGGGGGTCATGGTTGATGGTTGCACAGGGTTGTTAATTCTATTATCCCTGCCTGAGAGGTCCTTGTCAGGACCTGAAGTGAAGGGAAGGAGGAGGAGGAGGAGGAGGCAGCAGCATATGAGGAAAAAGGAGGTTGTGAGGCCTGACTCTTTTAGCTTAAAGTAATCACATACCACACATATCTTCATCTCTTTGACTCATGTGCACTCGGTGAGTCAGTCTCCTCACTTTAACTTCCCTTCTCTCCTTTTGTTTGCAGACAAGTTCAGAACTTAGTCAGTATGGAGCCAGGGACTTAATCAGACTGGCTGGCTGATTATTAACAAACCAACCCTATATTAGTACAGATTCATGGAGTATAAGTAAAATATAAACAAGTAGTTTCAAAGTCTCCACCTAGTTTTGCTCATCCACACCCTTTTCCACGGAGGACAAGTAATCTCACATCAAACTCAAGACTGGAACTGCAGTTTCTGCAGAAAAACTAGTGAAAACACACTGGTGTCCTACTGAAGCTGAACTCTGGTCTCCAGGAGAAGTTACACAAACTCAGGACAAAGATATTGCAACATAATATATCACAACCCCGCCACCCTCCTCATGTGAAACAGCATCTGACTGATGAAGCATGCGCTCGCTATGTACATGTTTTGAAAGCATTTACCTAGAAATATTGGAATGAGATGAATTCCTTGTTTTCATAAATATCAAGTGATAACTTAGTAGTGTGCGATTAGATATCAAAGGAATATTCAGTTTTCTTTTCTTTGTTTTTCTCCTTTTTCTTTCAAGACAGCAGTCAGAGCTGAGTAACTATGACAGGGGAGTTTAGCTTTGCTTGTGATAGTGTTGTCTTGGGCTGCATGGCGGTCACAACCAAAAGGGTTCTGATCTGAAACATGGCGGGGGCTTTTCTGTTTGGAGTTTGGATCTTCTCCTTATGCATGGGTGGATTATCTCCAGATACTCCAGTTTCTTCTCACAGTCCCAAAATAAAATTCATGTTTTGTTCATTTGTTATTCTAAATTGAACCTGTTAATGTGTGTGCATGGTAGTTTGTCTCAAATGTTTATCTGTTGGCTCATTGGTGAACTTGTAAGCCAATCAGCATGTAGCCTGCCTCTTGCCCAGCAGCAAAAAAAACACTAAACAACAACTCATAAACAGTGTTGCCTTTAGTTGATGCTTAGATCTTGTACACAGAGTTAAGTTACAAATATTTCAGGCTGAAAGCTTCAGAGGTCCTCCTTTTTTTGCAGTTTCAGAGTGACAGAGGATGTTTTGAACTGTTTTCTGTTAAAGAAGTAAGGAAGTAAATCATCATTTTAAATGATTTAGAAAAGTTTTTTTTAGGTAATCACAACTGCACCTGTCACTTTTTGTTGTTGTTAAACCATGAATATCTTCAGTAAATACATTATCCAAAAGTTTGTACCATTTTGTGTGTTTGTGAAAGACTTTCCTGAGGGAGTGTAGAAAGATTTTAGATGAGTTTAGAAATTCCACTACAGAAAGAAAACTGTAGAATTCATTGAGGAATTGTCCCTTACTCCCTTGATGCATCCAATTTAAGTGAATGGAGAAGCATTCACACTAAAATAGGTCTGTGAATCTAAGTGTGTGTGTGTGTGAGTGAGAGTGTGAGAGAGAGAGAGAGAGAGAGAGAGAGAGAGAGAGAGAGAGAGACTGCATTACTCCTGGCAGACTGTTTGCAGTCATGGCACCAAAGGATTATTCCACTTGGCCAGACAAGCTTGAGCTTGGCACAGCATGCCAAAGATAAGTGTCCCCTCTCTGTCCTCCTGTGCAACAAACACTGATCATACTATCTGCAAACGGAGGACTTAATCTGTTCATTGTGTTAATAATATCTGTTCACATTTCTCCTCCTAAAAATAGTGCAGCGTTCAGCTGAGGCTGTTGTTTGTTTCTTCAAAGCTGTTGTGACAGGTGTGAGCGTTGTGATTGTGAAACGGCAAAGGAAGTTAAATTCAAAGCCCCTCAGAGGCAAAATAATTATGACAGCTCATAGTTTCCAACAAGAATATTCAAGAAAATCGCAGAGCATCTGCAGATGTGGTTACCATGATTTATCCCTATCCATCTGATTATGTTGACCTTCACTTTGCTTTTTGCTTCCAGCTCATCGTTGATTGTTGGTTTTCCTTGTCTTGTCTTCTAGATAACATTTATATTGAGGGATGTAGATAGTAGATATGTACAAATAAAAACACAAGTTGTTTTAGAACTGTTTTCACCATAAAATTGTTGGAAAGTAGGCAAATATTCACGTAGCATTCTCACGTGATGTGCATGTGCAATGTTTTTATTTGTCTCTTTTAGAGTTTGGATTTGAAATGATTTCATTTTCTATCTCTTTTCCTTCAGAGTGTGTGGTGCGTCTGACACTGTCAGGCTACCATGGCTTTGGTTCAGGCGCTGCCTGTGAGTGACCACCCCAACCCAGGTCTTGACGTCCAGCAGTGTAGGCCGCTATCATCCCATTCCCCATCAGGTGCCTGCTCTGGCCCCTGTGGGCCCTGCAGCTCTGAGACCACCATGGGTTCAGTTAGCAGTCTTATATCGGGCCGGACGTACCAGGAGAGGCACTGCAGGGCAGCCAGTGAATTCAGCACCAAGCCACGGCGCTCAACGCCAGCTACCAGCTGCTTCCGACTCCAGGATAATACCCTTCGCAGTGGGAGCTCCCTGGAACAACTGCTGGTTATCAGTAACCAAACCCAGCCGCAGGCCAAACTTCTTCCTCCACCACTGCCCACCAAGAAGCAACCACGACCTGGAAACTCTGCCGGATCAGGTCAGGGTGGAGTGGTTACTGGAGGAGTTACTGGAGCCGTAGGTGGTGGTACTAATGGGAACTATGGGTATGTGAGTGATGAAGTGGTGGTTGGAGACTGGAACGATAACTTGGTGCTTACAGCTGCAAGTCCGTGCAGTGACTCAGAGGACCAAAGGGACAACAGGACTTTGAACAGCAACATTGCTGGGCCTCCTCCCAAACTCGTCCCAGTATCAGGCCAGCTAGAAAAGGTGAGAAGAGTGTGGAAACTGAATTATAAATCAAAAAGATCTGGACTTATTTTATTGTAGGCATTTGTATGTTTGGTAAAAGCTAGTTAGCTTAACATCAATATAAAGTACAATTATATAAAAATACAGTTGCAAGTTAGTGGAGTTGTTTAGATTTTCTTCAGTTTTTGGCATAAATATGATGTGTGTGTGTATAATGTGATGAAATCCTTTACTAACACGACCCTGACTGCAGTTAAACATAACACACCTGATACAACACCACCGTGTTTCGCAGACAGGATAAAGCTCAGGTCATTACACAGCCTGCTTTTTGAGGGATCTTTGTTTGGTTGACGACTTGTGGGAAAGTGGTCTTTCATTTCTTGCATTTGTACACATCTGTCACATTGTAGTTTGGTTGAGTGAGTCTGTTTTTCTGAGGTCTCTACAAATCTCCTTTGTTCTTCGGTGGCTTGGCTTGTAAATGATAGAGCTGGAGGTTTCTTGAACTTTGCCACTACTTTGATGTAATTTAGTTCTTAAATCTCAGCTGCAGAACTGCTTTATGGGGTTAAGCAATGCTTTACCTAATATTAACATATTTCATGTGATTTTCAAATGAAGCAATAAGTCAATATAGAAATCAGAAGGAATACTATACTGGAAATCTTTATGTGACTGTCAGCCTGAATCCCATCAAACTCTGTGACATTTGCCCTTTTTATAGGACAATGTGTCTTCAATTACAGTTTAAGATTACATGGTGGGACATTACACATCATAGAAAGGCCTGTTTAATCTTCCTTTCCTGGGGATCATTCCATCTTTATATTTCAAAGCAGAGCATCTTCACTGCTGAAGCGGACTCTTCTTTAAAACAGTTTTCGTCAGCTGTCCGATTGGCTACTTTTTGCCATCAATGTTGAGAGAAGCTTAATCGTTAGCCTGACAGGCTCAGATAGATCATTTGACAGTTTTTCACCTTGTAGACACATCATGATCTGAGTCAGAGCTCACTAATAGTCAGTGACGTATTTAGTGAACCCCCCCATTAACAAAAATCTTACTGTAGAAGCTTGAATCCTTCCTGTCTTTTGCGTCTCCTCCTCTACTTTTCTGTCTCCCTTGTTTCTCTGCCTTTTAATCAGATTTTCTCTGTCCTCACTTTATTCTCATTTTCTCCCTCTCTCACTTTTCTCTCCATCTCAAACAAAAAGAGTGTCACTTAGAAATTTGCTTGATGACACTCAAATCACATCAAATTAATCAAAACCTGGTGGAACGAACTGTTAGCATTTCAATTAGCCACAGTTTATTGGCTTAGATTTACATTTCCCAGTCACTGATAGTAGTTTATTATGTTGTGTTTTCAGAACATGGAGAAAGTGTTGATCCGTCCAACAGCGTTTAAGCCTGTTGTTCCCAAGAACCGCCACTCCGTGCAGTACCTGTCACCGAGGCCAGGAGGCAACAGTATGTCTGAGAGCCAGGCGAGTCTCAACCTCCTGTTACCCCTCGGAGGAGCTGGTAATGCCAACAGTACAAACTGTAATGGCGGAAGCTGCAGTTTGAGCTCCGAAGGGAAGCGTAACTCTTACAGTGGAGGTCGCAATGCTCGCACCAGCCAGTCCTGCTCCATGTCAGATTCAGGGAGGAACTCCCTCTCCAGCCTCCCAACTCACAGCAGCACAGGCTACAGTTTGGCCCCCAGTGAGGGATCCAGCTCGGGGTCCGGCTCTGGAAGCCAGGTGGAGCCTGTGACCGGACTGGCCCGCAACACGTCAGGTGGAAATGGTAGCCACGGTCACACTAACTCTGATAGTGGCCGATCATCATCCAGCAAGAGCACAGGCTCGGGGTCGTTAAGTGGGCGCGGGCAGCCCCTGTCTGACAACGGGTCCTGTGGTCACTCACCACCACCCGTGGAGGGATACGAGGCGGTGGTGAGGGAGCTGGAAGAGAAGCTGAGGGAACGAGACTTGGAGCTCCAGCAGCTTCGGGAAAATCTGGATGAAAATGAAGCTGCCATCTGCCAGGTGAGACACGGTGGCCTCTGACCACAGATACACCGCCTTTCAAATTACAAATAAACAAACTAATGTGATCTTGACTCTTTTTTTAAACCAATTTCTGATCTTTTGTCTTCTGCTGTAAAAGGTGTACGAGGAGAAGCAACGTCGCTGTGAAAGAGAGATGGAGGAGCTGAGACAGAACTGTGCTTCGAAGATGAAGCAGGCCTCGCAGAAGGCTCAGAGAGCACAGCAGGTGCTACAGTTACAGGTTAGCCAACTATTCAGAAACCTGTTTAAAGTGCTGAAAATGAAGTTTTGCACCCTATTAAAGCATTACTTTTCCCCATCTCAAGAAATCTGCATGAAAAATATTTCCTGAAAATATCAACAATCTTTTTATAAAGATTGCTGCATGATTTTTTTTGTGCCAGGTATTATTAATATACATTAATACATGTTATTAATATGTTATTATTCAGTTAATAGTCTTCTGATGTTGTATTTTTATACATATCTGATTTAATGTGTATAAAATGTTGAAAATATGGCTCTGTAAATGTGTTTTTAGGTGTTCCAGCTTCAACAGGAGAAGAAGAAACTGCAGGAGGACTTCTCCTCTCTGCTGCAGGACAGAGAAACACTGGAAAGGAGGTGCGCCACCATCCAGAGGGAGCAGACTCAGCTGGGGCCACGTCTAGAGGAGACAAAATGGGAGGTGGGTTATAATCAGACATTATGAAGAAGTTAGACTGGCAGGAGTGTTACAAGAAAAGATTATAAATGTGGAAAGCGTGGGCTCTGAGCCTGGCGCATGTCTGTTTAATATTTTATATAAAATACCATCAAAAGAAATATAAAGACCCGATAGTTTAAATTAAACTGAATCTGAGATGTTAGTTGTGTTGTCATGGTTTTCCATCTCACTCTCTTTCTCTCATGTATACACCAGGTATGTCAGAAGTCAGGAGAGATCTCCCTCCTGAAGCAGCAGCTGAAAGAGATCCAGTCTGAGCTCAGCCAGAAAGCAGGAGACATCGTTGTCCTGAAGGCCCAGCTGCGAGAAGCTCGGTCTGAGCTGCAGGCCAGCCAGGCTCGAAGCCAGGAGGCCCAGACCGTCCTCCGGACCAGATCGCTGGAGCTGGAAGTTTGTGAGAACGAACTCCAGAGGCGCAAGAGTGCAGCTGAGCTGCTGCGGGAGAAAGTGAGCCGTTTAGAGGAGGAGTCTTCCCGGTTCCGTGACACACTGACCAATCACAGTGGAGCTCCTTTACCTGGAAACGCTAGCATGAAGGGACACTGCATGAGCCTCTCGCTCCCACAGGGCAGAGGGATGGTAGGAAGAGGAGGTCCCAGTCCCTGCATGTACCGTGACGAAGACCCTCATCTGGTGTGGGGAGGAGAGAGTGATGAAGCCAAGGCACAGAGGCAGAACGCAGAAACGCTGCTGGGACTCAGACAACAGGTGGATTATTCTTAATAGCTTTTTAAGCACAAGTATTATTAGCAGACTGTTAATTATCATGGTATGTAGATGTGTGTGCATTTTGATCATGTTTTTTCCCAGTGTAGTGGCATCCCAGCATTTTTTAAATTTGTACAGATGTACATATTCCTGTAAAAAATAATGAATACGGCAGAGAAGCTTCCATTTTGATTCCTTTTAATACTGAGACTTTTTTTTCCTTTTAGGTGGATCGACTGAAAGCAGAGCTCATGTATGAGAGAAGGACCAGTGAAGAGCAGCTGTCACGGTTCGAGGATGAGAGGCGGGTGTGGCACGAGGAGAAGGAAAAGGTTTTTTTTTTATTTTTTACTTTATTCAGTGTCACACATAGATGGATGGATTTATCTCTAATCTTCCTTGTACCTGTGTACTCACATAGTATTTTTCCCTCAACCCAGGTAATCCGCTACCAAAAGCAGCTGCAGCAGAACTACATCCAGATGTACCGTCGCAACCGTGACCTGGAGCGGGTGATGAGAGAACTGAGTCTGGAGCTGGAGAACAGAGACATGGAGGACTATGAGGTCCGCAGTGGCAGCAACGATATCCACTTTGAGGAAATCACTGCCACTGAGATCTGAACAAACACGTTCAAAGTAATGAGTGTGCAGAATCGTGAAAATATAAATCAATGAAGTCCCTGAAGATGCAAATAAAACATTGAGCTCTGGGCCAAATACTGAACTATCTTTAACACGGCATTACCTGGACAAAGCTGTCACCGAACGTCACTGTCAGAAGGGAAATCTCCCAAAGGTGCACTCTTAACTGTCTTCTAACAGATATACTAACAGTGTCTCCTACAGCGCTTTTAAGAAGTTTTCTACCACTACGAAACCAGCACAAAGACTGCTTTGGTTCTGTGAAACCAAAAGCAGTAAAAAAAAAAAAAAAGATGTTCCTTTATTAGATCACAGTTAAATCAGGGTATTAAAAATTTATGGGAACTTAAAGCAAAAAAGCAGTCTGGTCAGTGCACAGTCAAAAGCTTCATAGTTGCATACAATGTTAAACGATGTTAAATTCCCACCTGCATGCATGCACACATGCATCAAAAAACCATCCAGTAAACAATTTAAGATACAAATTTGCACCCATCTTCCAACTCCAAAATGCTCTCATTTTACTTTATGGAGTTCACAATGTCGACTTTTTCTTTTATAGACACATATAATAGATAGAATTTTGTTGTTTATAAGGCATTTTTCAGCAGTGTGTGTTTGAAAACATCACTGGCAATGAAAGAATCTCCTCACTGTGAGAAACGTGGCTCTGTGCTGCACAGAGCCACAGACTGCTTTCTTGCCCCCTTTTGTTCCAGATAAGAACGTTGTCTCGAGAAGCAAATCATCAAACAAGTCAGTTTTTATATTGCACCTCTCGGTTTGCTTATATGCGGACTTCCAATTCTGTCATTTTCCAAACCACTTGGACTAAGAAACCGAACACTCAAAGGAAACACTTCCTTTGAACTCTGCTAGGGTTTTCTAGACCACCAATGTGTCAGCTTGTTCCTGCAATGCAGCAAACTCTTATTTAGCTCACTCAGGAGTGTAGCAGGCCACACATCTCGAGGATGCTGCTGAAGTCTGTCTGATACTTAACAGTCAGATTGAGGAAACTAAAAAAATAATGCATATTTACAGTACAGTGGTCTGGGTGTGATGTCACAAAGATTTAAGGCATGCTTGTTCAGAGTTTCCGTTTGTTTCCCATCACTCCCATTAGTGCCCTTTATGTAGCTACTGGCAACCCAAAGCCAAATAACACTTTGAAAGTCTTCCTAGTCCTTGCTAGATTATGTTATAATCTTCAGTGACTGTGATACAGGTAGTGAAAATGGCATGTCTGCATGACTTTGTTGTATGAGATTCCAGGAGAAGCTGGCTCAGGTTAGGTGAGACGTTGCAGAGGTAGAAGCTCCAGGAGTAAATGTGCTCCAAGCTTCACCAGCTGTGGGCCACTCTGCTCCGTTTTTTTCTCACATTTAATGCAGGGTTGTGTACAACACTGAGCATAGTAGTAGAGGGCTGCTGAGAACTTATATTTTAACAAAGAGTCTATATCAAGGATAAGTAACATGGAAATCTATATAACGGAGGAGATGTTGTATATTTTTTTAATTATATATCTATAGGACCTGAAGATATTTTGTTGTAGTACTGGTGTAAGTGTGGTTTAATGTATATCACATGCCAATATTTCAGTTGATGGATCAATTACAAATGGAGCCATCAGCTTAGAAAGAGTGCACCTAATACTGTCATGCATGAGAAGTTCATGTTTACGTTATATATTCTGTGTGGAAAACTGTACCTTCTAATGACCAAACGTACCGAATAGCAGGCAAAAAATACATGAAGGGCAGTTTGAGGTTTTTTTGTGGCTTGTTATTGGGCCTGTTGGCTCTCCATTTTAATTGATCTTTCACTTGATTTGTCAGCATCATAATATCGCACCGATTCATCTCGTCATCGTTGGGTTTTGTCACATCATTCATTCGTAAATGCATGAGATTTATTTAGTTTAGAGACATTTTCATTCAGATGGAGTCAGACCTAAACAGTCCGAGGTGTTATTTGAATATCATTAATGCATACGTTCTGTTGCATGACAAGGCCGCATCCGCTGTGGTTCTACACATATTGTTGAGTATTAAAATTCCTGCACTGTGTATAAATTCCCATGGCTGCACCATGGGAGGTGGCCAAGTTCTGTTTGTTCAACCACATTCACTTGAATCAGACGTAGACTGTTACTCACCACAGAAACATGTTAACAAGCACAGGCGAAGTTCTGTCTCCATCTCTTCTGCATTACTCAAAGTCTCATAACCGTTTTCTGTGTAAATATGTAAAACACTAAATATTATAACAGAGTGACGTTGTCTTTGATTTGGACAAAATATCTATTTTAGATGTAGCCACTGTGACTAGACCAAAGCAACGTAACATATTTCTTTCTTTTTTTCCTTTTTTTTTTTCATCCTTTTGTGAGCTTTTTTTTTTTTTTAAATGTTTGCTTACTTTGTGTTTTCATTTATTCATAAAGTATGCAGGTGTCCATGTATATTTTTTATGTGTACATTTCTTGTACAAATGACTGTGTTTTTAATTAAAGAGCAAGTTGTCACACCTTACCATGACTTGATTTTGTTATAGCTTCTTACCAGGAACATAATAAGTTGTTCTGAAATAGTTATTTTTTCTCATTACAATGAATCTTAAATGTTGCATTGAGCTGTCCAGTTATGTGTGTGCACAGAGATGTAAATGAAAACATACGGTAGATTTTTGACACAAATGCTAAAAGTATTTATCCTCTTTAACAAATACCAAAATTTGATACTAATTTATTTTAAATAGGGACATCTGGGATAACCAGTTGATCCCTACATGCTAATCATATCAGACTTGGAGCTGTATGTCTCAGTTAGTTGGGATGGAGCAGTCATCCAATCAATATGTTGTGGTTTAATTGGTTTTTGTGGAAGGGAGGGCTGTCAAAGTTACCCGGTAAACTCAAAAGGGGTAGTTAGGGTTAACTGGAAACACCTAGCAGAGGACCTTGTCCATGAGCTCTTCAGCTATCACTTTCAAGGAAAATTTTCCCATGTTCTGGTTGTTGGGGACATTAAATATAAATGGACCAAGTTCAGACCCTCCATAGTGGATGCGACTTCCAGAGGCTGTGGTCAGAAGGTTGTTGGAGCCTATTGTGGCAGAAGTGGAGGACCTGTAGCTGGGCATCAGATGGAGGTAAAGCTAAAGAAGGAACCAGATGGTCATGAGGCTTGCGGCATCAGAGGTCGCACAGGTTCAAACTCTGTAATGGGAGGAATTTGGCACAGCCATGGAGAAGGACTGGCTGTTGGTCACTTAGAAATGCATGAAGGGACAGCAGGGTCCCTTCCTGGGTGGTTCATGGCTTTGGTGGAGAACAACTGACACAAACAGGGATTGTTGTTAAGGGGAAACACTTATTTTGCTCTGAAAACTGATTAAATATTAACACGTAATACTCTTTCTTTATTAGTGGGGTTTTCTATATTTGTTTTTAGGATGTGTGGAATATTTGATGTTTTAGAGCATTTTTATGTAAAAATGATCAAAATTCCAAAGTGCTCCTAAACTTTAACGCACAACTCTGCTTTTTAATAACTCAGAAACACAGACACATGGTTTTATCTTTAAACTTTAATAGCATGCAGGGATTAAAACATTTCACCTTGGAACCATTTGTGAGAAACACTATCAGTGTTCCTCCCCCCCACTGTTCCACAGAAGTAAGGCACTATGCACTCTACATCCCCCTGCCCTTATCTCTTCTAGCCTACATTGATTTAAACTCTTCCACCAGCCTCCATGTCCTGCATTTCTCACTGACATGTTTTTGGGTTGTTTTTTTTTAAACTCCTCCTCATGTCTGCATAAACTCAATCTGCTGCATGGTGTAATTAAAACCTCTAACGCTGTGGATTGCTTCAGAGTACAAGTACTTCTGCCAAAAACGGGGGAAAAAAAATGCAGCTCAAAAATATTAAGCAGCAATTTGTAATAATCTCCCGAGACATCCTCTAAAACCAAAATATCAGTTTTGACATAATACGTGGGCTTAATCTGAGTTCAAATCTTTAAATCATCTAACACGGGATGGGGTAATCTCCCTCTGGCAGTCCTGTGGGGTTGCTAGGCTGAGAAGTGTGAAGTGCAGACCACTGGCTCCGCTGTCAGATAAGAGCTCAGAGGTCAGGGCAACACGCTGCCATTCAGTGGCACACTTTCAACCAAGGACAGGCTTATGAATCACATAATTTTGTCATCAAACACTCTTTAGAAAACAACACATTAATCACTGATAGTGGAGATCTTGTGCAATGTATGCATTTGGTAAAATGTTTGCTAAAAAAGCTTAGAATGTTATAAAACTCATACACCCTCAACATTTAGGCTTCATCTTACATTTCACTGTAGCAAAAGGGATCCATAACAATCTTTATAACAATGGCCCTGTTTTTTTATTTTTCTGAAGTGAATTGTTAGTTTTAATTTTTAGTTCCATAAGAAGTTACAGCTTTTGTTGTTTATGTCCAACTAGCAGTCAGACTGTGAGGCACACAAAGTTTACTCAGCAGGTCTTTTGTGGCTAGTAGCGTTGGTAGGAACTTTAGGGACCTTGACCACAAAAACCATTGGATCTTTGGCCTTGTTGCTGAAGGCGCGGCGAATTACATCCACAGCATGCAGATGAGTCACTCCATGCAGACTTTCACCATCCACAGACAGCAGCTCATACCCGGCCTTAAGATACAAAAACATACAAAGATGAGTTTAAAAAACACAAACAAAAGATGGCTATTCTATGATTATTAAATGATATGTTTTCCTCTCTGTGTGTAGCTGTGTGATTTTCCAGAGCAAAGTAATAAATCTGCTGTGATTGTTTCCCTTAGTGATAACATAATTTATGCCAGAAAGAATCAGGACTCTGCTGTTGTTTTAATATATTCACTCTGAAAGATGTCACAAGTGCACATATAACGTTTCCCCTTCAGCACAAGGTCAGTGGAAAAATGAACATACACTGATATAACTGCACATGCACGGACGGTTTAAAAGCATTTGCTCGCCATTTCCTGCAGGATGCGAGTAGAGAGTGGCAAATCTTTCAAGCCCTGAGGAAAGGAAGTTCCTCTGATGTCATCAGTGTTTGCTGAGGATGCACCTGCCTAATGTGCTCAACTTCAGTGAAGGTTAGCAACGCATAACACAAAGGCACACAAGGCCGATGGCTATTGTATCTCCAACAATCAGGTTCTTTTTCCTTTCCAGACGTTAGATACAAACATTATTTTCTCCCTCATTCTCCACCAGCTTGTCCTTTGTGATACAGCGTAAACCCATGTGATTTATATAAAAGGTTAGATCTATGATGCCCTGTGCTCATCCCAACAGGTTTTCTTACAAATCGCCGGTCTGGTCCTTGCTATCCACACGGCCTTCCGTGCGACCAGTATCAAAAGATTTAGAATCCATTTAACCAGAGAGGAGATTAAAAAATGCTTTTCCATTTCTAAAAAGTAATTCATTTGAATTAAATAGATCGCAACCTAATCTGTCCCATCCTCTTTACAGCCATTTATTTACGAGTTTCTCCTCTGAATGCTTGCAGGCCTCGGGATTGACTGCACTACAAAAATGACTTTAATTTCAGCTAAACGTAAGTTATGCTAAATTTCTGACAAATAAACAATCTGTTGTGCAGTTTACAAAGCTATTCTTTCATACTCTGTCTGGTCTCATCTTTTCCTAAAGACTTTTACCACAGGTGTCCAAAGTCGGGCCTTGAGCCTCGAGGGCCGCTGTCCTGCAGGTCTTCAATGTATCCCTGTTCCAACACACATGACTCACATCAAATGGATCCAACAGCCCATGAAGTTCTGCTCAATGAATGAATTAATTTGAGTTTGTTGTGTTGGAACAGAGACACATGGAAAATCTGCAGGATTGTGGACCTTGAGGACCGGACCTGGACACCCCTGACTTATACCCTTCAAAAATATTTTAGTTTGTGCCCCAGAATTAAAGGCATTCCACTGTACTCCTTCATTTGCATAAAATTGAAACATTTTACTCATTAACTTTTTCCAAATGACCATATTCACAATCAGAGGGTTCGGGACAACCATAACGATCAGTTTTGTAGATATTTAGTCGTAATCTGACAACCCTCTTGCAGAATTATTTAAGCAGATACATGAATCATTTGCGTTGCGTTTCTGGTGAAAGACATGGCATGTCTCATACTCACACACGAAGGAACATTGCTCAGAAGTTATCATGAGGGCCGAAAGAGACAGAATGCATGTTCACACCAAATTGTTCTGGTTTTACTTTCTATTGCAGAATAGCACAAGATATCACCGAGCCATGCTGCTGATAAAGGTAAGCTTTCCTGCCTATGTGAGAGGTTTGCAGGTTGAGACAACAGAAAACACAACTGTGGAAGCAAGTGTGCATTTATCTGTGTCTAATTCAAGTCTAACCCTGTGTTTTTAGTCAGGTCAGTTGGCTGGCTAAAAACAGAAGCTGCAATTAATCCTCTCTTGATTAGAGGGGATACATGATAGAAAAATAGCTTTTTTCCATGATTGAAAGCATTTGTGTGATTTTCTGAAGTTACTGGTAGCTGAAAAACAAAATGCAGCGTTAGTATAAGTGAGCTGTGTCCCCGTGTATCTTCACCTAAATTCAGCCTCAAAAGATGCTGCATTCACTGTACCTCAGAATCAGTATGTTAAAAAAATCTGCTGCTCTTCAGTTTTGCTTTAAATATAATTCAAATATAATTTACTTAAAATGAAAAATAAATATAAAGATAAACTTTTACTTTGTATTGATGATATAAAAAAATGACAACCTATGATTTTGTGTAAGTTTAAAGAGGAAAGTTTGATTTCAAATTAGTCATTGAATTCGTAAGCAATACAGCAACGGTTACTGCCTTTACATAAGATAAATGTCAGTGAAAACTAATCATTCAATACAAGTAATGTTAGCTGCAGAAAGCTCAAACACAGAGGAATAGCGTGGCTGCGAAGTCCTGAATTGAAGGAGCTAACATGATGGAGTAATTACAAGACGAGTACTCAGCTTTTAACAACCTGAGTCTAATTAGCAGGAGGTGCGATGAGAGTGTGGCTGAAGGGATTCATAGGCTCCCAGCTCTCCATGATTGAGCTGTGGACAAAAGAACAAAAATTGTATCGTATTTTTTTGTTAGATTAGTGTGTTACTGACTATTTACAGCTTTCTCGTGCTATAATAACATGCTCCAAGGGTTATTAAATACTACAGCTATCAGAAGAGCCAGACCCTGAGAAGGACAGGAGCAGAGCCGAGTCGAGTTTGTGACTCCACACCTCTGTAATCAGTGGAAGAAAGAGGCGTTACTGTATTGCCAGTCTGGTTTTTTTTATTTTTTTTTATTTTTAACACAAGCCTGCCGCAGACATTTTATTGAGACTAAAGTAAATTGTGTCTTTTTTCTTCATATGTTCCCATTCTAAATCTGGATACACATCATGTATTTGTCTCTGCAAGTGATGTTGTAGTTCTGCAAACGTGAAGTCAGACCTTACTTTAAGATTCTCTTAGTTAGAATTACTCAGCAGATATCAAATCTTTCCCCGATGTTTGACACTGTAAGCAGCTTGCAGTCAGAAAACATTCAAACTGACCCACAAACACACATGCTGAGATTAGAGATGTTATTCCATGTTCTGATTCAGAGACTCCGCTTCATATGCATACAAAAGCAGGCACAAACACTCACAGACACACACACACACACACACACACACACACACACACACACACACACACACACAAAACTACTCCATTTGTGGTTTGACTGCTGTATCTTTGACTCAGGCTTAAGAATTAGCTGGTAATGAAAGGTTGTGTGTAGCGTGTTTAAAAGGTGTGGGCCAGATCATCATGTCAAGCACCTGAGCCGGCAGTATATTACCGATACATTAGCAGACCATTATCTGTGTAGCTTTTTAATAATGGAGGTGATGTGCTACCTGAGATGGCTCTCCACTCATCTTCTTCCACCTTCTCATTACACACCTTCAGCCTCTCTTTCAATGCATACTTAAAACAACAAAAACTTCTAACCACAAGGCAAAGGTGTGAAAGACGCTCAGAAAACACTTCCACCAGGAATAAATGTCTTATTATCTATTTTTATTAATGTTATAATTTTTTTGTCTTGCAGCTTCCCTCCCAGTATTTCCGATGGTATCATATGTTTTCAAGCCTTCTCAGTTAATCTGAAACCAAGGCAATTTGTAAAACACTCACACTGGATGCTCACCTTCAGAGCCTCATTAGTAGATGCAGCTCCTCCGGGGAAGATTTTCTCAATCTTTATCACAGGCTGAACTTTAGATTCCACACCTCCAGAGATACTAATACCTATAAAAAAAAAAGTGGAAGTGATACAGTAAATGAGGGGATTGCTTGATAATACTATAGACGTTGGTACAATATTAGGACTACAAGAGATTAAAACATGGTCATCTTATGGCTTTATGTGGTCCTTGTTATGTCTTTATACTTGTATGCACATCAGTTGTTTGCCTCTTTGTGCCCATTATTCTCCTTTTAGTTATTTTATCTTTTAGGTTATTGGGGTTACTCATTATTTTTCTGTAGTTGTTTCTCTGTTTTACTTTTTTTTACCTTGTCGTCCGTAGTGATTTCGTATTTGACGTATATTATACATTTTCATACATGGTATTTGATGGTCATTTTGCATCTCTTTCTTTTGTCTCTTTGTAGTAAATATTCTTTATTTCTTATGGCTACTTTACTTTCTGCTGAGTTGTTAAATTCATTCATTCATTCATTATCCTAACCGCTCAAGCTGAGGGTCGCGGGGAAGCAGGATACATCCTGGACAGCTCGCCAGTCCATCGCAGGGCCACACAGAGACAAACAACCACTCACGCTCACACCCACTCCTGTGGGCAATTTAGAGTAACCAATTAACCTCACATGCATGTCTTTCGACGGTGGGAGGAAGCCAGAGTACCCGGAGAGAACCCACACATACACGCTGAGAACATGCAAACTCCACACAGAAAGGCCACTGTCCAAACCTCTCCCCAGCTAAGGATCAAACCAGCGACCTTCTTGCTGTGAGGCCACAGTGCTAACCACCAAGCCGATTTGTTTATTTTTCTAGTTTTTTTTTTTTTTTTACAACCTATGCATCATTTTGTGTCTTTAATGTTACTGGGCCTTTGCCCAGCAGCCCCTGCAGTAACCTATTTGTGTACACCTGGACACAAACTAGTTTTTTGCTCTCTTAATTTTTTTCAGTTACTTATAAAGCATTTCAATCATCAAAACCCTTTTAAAATCAGCCGTACTGCCCTGACCTCTGCTACAAGCACACAATACATCCATTTAAACGTGTATTTACCTAATGACTGCTTGGCCTTGGAAATTGTCAAAGTGGTGATTTCATACTCCTCAGGTGGTAGAGTTGCTCTTCTTTTCACTCCATGACCATTTTGAAGGTGCCCATTTATCTGCTGACGAGTCCCTCTGCTTGAGGAGGGGCTCCTCTCTCTCTGGGGATCAAATACATCAGCCAAAGGAGTTCTCCCCCTCTGCTGTGAGGGCACTCTCACACTGACCTCAGTGTAGCCCTCGTGTCTGTTCTGCCACCCAGCTATGCTGTCAGGACTGTCCTCTCTCCTCGTTCTGCCACGACCATTCCTTACAAGTGACCTCCCCCGCTCAGGCACATCCCCACGATCAGAAACCGGCAACAAAGAGATTTCGTCATAACGGGGTGACCCGTTTTCTCTTCTGTTAGGGGAACGGTGAGGCTGACGCCCACGTTGGGTGCTGTGTGGTGATTCTGTAAGAAGGAAGCTATGAGTCGAGGAGGGGCTTGGAGAGCGGGAGCGTACAGCGGAGGATGCATAGTGGTCCACAGGGACATCCAAGAGGGGGGTGAAGGCACGGGATGGTGGCAGATGACCAGACTGTTGGCTTGCCAAACGAAGTCTCTCAAACTCTTCAATCAACTGACTGTCCCGCAGTGTGTCGTGGACTGGCTGGAGGTGGAACCCACCCCTGTAGTCTGGACAAACACAGTGGATTCAGCTTTACTCATACAGGTGGTAACATCACTGGACAAAACAACAAAACTACTTCAACTGAAATCTCATAAACAGTCATTGTTATGTTATATTTCCAAACAAAACCATAAACTGGTGCTCTGTGATACTAGATTATTGATAATATAGATGTATTTTATTTAAAAAAAACACTGGTGCTGAGATCTTTCTCGTCAAAATGTAATCAACATTAACCTTAAAAATATTCTGTCTCCAAGAGTTTAGGTTCGCTATTATGGTATATTATGCAGGCAGAGGTGAGGACCTGAATTACAGTTTTCTCTGCATCTATCCACTTTAATTATGTTCATGTTCTGACCCTTAACTCGTGGCCTTATACACTAACACTGCAGTCAGTAAATCTCTATTGATTGTGCCTCAATGACTCTTCAATGAGGTAAATGCTTAAAGTATCTTTGTATTGTTGAGGTGTCACATCTGCAAGCGCAGCATTTCCAGTCTTTCTGCAGGCCACAGAGTCACAACACAAGCTTCTGCTTCAGCACAGTCACATGAAACCGGAGATAGCTATGCATGCCAGTGTGTGAGTGTATAGATATGGTCAGGAGGTGAGTTGGCCTTTGTGAATAGCATGACAAGGACAGGATGCAATCTGTGTGTGCAGGTATTTCAGTACTATGAATATGAGACGAAGCATAAGGGAGAAAAAAAAATGTAACCACCAGGGAGCTAAAATATCTGTCAAATGAGATGTGAAAAGAGAACATAACAGAGGTCAAAGAGGAAAGGGTGTGAGAGGAGGAGATGCAGCCCACTGACCTGGGACTGGGGTGATGAGGTGACGTCGAGGGGTTCCACTGCGAGGGGAGCGCAGAGCTGGAGAGCGCACTGCAAAAAAAAAAGAAAAAAAAAACATGACTGATTTCTAAAAATGCCTGTTTTGTGTTATTCTACTTGTTTTTGTCAGACTTGACTATAAGATAAAACAGCAACACAACATTATGCATTCCTCCTCTTACGAGAGCGACTCTTGAGGATATCGTACGCTTCCAACTCAAAAGGCATCACCATGCTGTCAAAACGCCCCAACTCGGTGGTAGGTATCAGCATCCTGCACAATATGAAAACACAGCCAGTCAACACTTTGTATAAATGTTAATGTGTGTCACACTTTGTAGCTCACCTTATTTCTCTGAGAAGAAGCAGCTTCTCTGGCCTGTCCAAGATTGCCAGAAGGGGACGCACCAAATCCTCAATCACAGAGTCAGACAAAAACTGCAGTGACAAAAAAAATAGGTGCACAAATCAGACGATGATAATATGAGGCATCAACAAGACAAGCGGTGATTTTAAAATGAATTATAACAACCACTGTTTATAAGACAAAAAGTGTAATTGCACCTTTTATCTTAAGAATCACCTATATAATGTTTGTTGTAGGAGCAGTTTTCAAAAGTATTGAAACTAGTATGCTTGAGCAAAAGCTATGTCATAGAAACTATAGTACAATAGTAGCTTTCTATCACTGGGAGCTGGTTATCCTCTGATTTCCGTGTTTAATTCAAATCTTCACCTGTCAAGCACTCCTGCACTCTGTTTTCTGTCTCTGCCGTTCTGACAGGTAAGCCACACAAAGCTCCAAGGAGACTCGATATGTGCTGAAGTCAGGCAAAGCGCTGGTCCAGCAACTGTAGACATTTAATTGCTGAACGGGCCGAGAAAGACTAAAGGATCAAATTGTAAATGATAGTCAATCCTAATCCTAAATGACAGACCAAATCCGTCTTTTGTCACAGCACCTGCCAGACACATCTTTCACTAAAAAACACTCCACAACATAGGGAACAACACAGCACGCTTAAGCCTGCAAGGGGTGCAACTCGTGTTAATTCAGTAAGAGACACAACACACAATAGGAGCACGGTAGAGGATGATTTCTGATTAACAACTCACACGCCGACAGTGCCTCATCACAGCAGCCACCTCGTCCGGGCTAAGCAGTTTCTTTGCCATGTCCTCCACATGCTGCAGGGTCTCAGGTCGGGGCAGCGGGCTTCCGGCACGAGACTCCTTTGGGGAGGTGAAGAGCTGGAATGGACGACTTTGCTCCTTTTCTAAAAAGTAAAACAACAACAGGGCTCAAAATGCTGAGTGGTTGTTCAGAGACTGTCACCAGCTACTTCTTCCCTCAGTGCTCTTGGGTGAGACTCCAAACGCAACTTTTGTCCAGAATTGTCTGCCAAATAATATAAAATACAAAGTACTTTAAACTTAATTCAAGCAGAAATTGTTGAGTTAAAGATTTTACTTGGATTATCTACAAGCTTATTAGTACCTTAAGTTATTAATGTACCTTAAGTACATCAATAACAGCAGCCACAGGCACAGAGGGCCACCCACATACTGATTTCATCCATGCAAGTAAGCAACAGCAGTGCTGGAGCTAGACTTTCATGTCTGGAGGGTGGACAAAACTTTATCATGGGGGAAGGAAGCATATAGTAAGAAAAGAAAATTAATGTTCCTCTCTCCAACACATACACGCTCATACACTGATGTGTTTACTGCAATAATTTTAGAGAGACATGAGAAATAAAAGACATAATTTACACTAATAAGATGGATCACCAAGTGGAAATTATTTCAACAAGCTCAAAAAGTTCATAAAAATGTAAGCTAGTTGTTTTTGGGGAGAAGTATACAATGCTTGATATGGTTGTATGATGGCTTGGAGATGTCGGGGTTGTTGACACTGGGGCTGGGGTCTGTCTCATCCTCAGTTCTGTCCTTTGATTGCTCGCTTCCTGTTTACATGATGATTATTATTCTGGCTTAGGCAGCATTAAGCAACTTGGGTACTAGGATACACTTTGAACATTTTGTTTATTTTCAGCTCCAATGTGAAAATCATTTAAAGTGTTCCTGTGTTATTGTCATGCTCTACTTTGCTCCTTCTGCTTTCCAGCTCTGCCACCCACCCCCGCTCTTCAGACCAACTGCTTCCACCTGTTGGGCATTACCTGCTATCCAGATGAGAATGTTTTCGCTCTTATATCTGACTCTCTGGTGTTTGTTCCTGGACTGTTTCTGACCTTTGCTTTATGTCTCAGCCTGCAGTGGATCTGTACCTGGATTTGTCTGAGACACATTCCAAAAGAACCATCAATCCTTGTTAGTCGTCCCTTTATCTTTACCACATTCAAAAGCCTGTTATGATCTCTTGGAGTACTGTGTGCTCACCAGTTCTGTTTACTCATAGCAGCCCTGTTGGTCCAGTGGACACTTGGCAACTGGGGTTTGATTCCATCTGTACAAACCCAGATATAACTTAATCTTTTATTTCTTCCTGGCCATTTAATAAAGATTGTTTTATAACCCAGAAAACGTGTTGCAAGATCCACCCATGTTGAAGTATTTCCTAAATACACTCACTGAAAACTAAATGACATTGTTTCCTTACATTATTTTAACACTAATTTGGTCATATAACTAGATTAGTACCAATACATAACTTCAGGTTCATTTTACATAATATTATTTGACACCACAATGGGAAAAAAACCGGTGTAGTAATGATAGATTCATGCAGGCCTAGAAAGACATTTCTGTCATCCTGCAGTGACCTGTCAATCACCTGGGGCGACACCACGGGTTTCCTATCAGATTTCAGAGGTGACCAGTGACACTGTGGCCCCTACGGTATCACTAGTCCCGAGCCACAGGGATTTATCAATTTTGGTCCAGCCACCACAAAAAAGATATGGATCTTGATTACAAGGTTGTTACATTCACATACAATATTACCAAAATATTCAGAAACAGACTGATGAAACCATGCAGCTAAACAAAATATAAATGGTTTTTGTTTGGATGGTCAACAGCAGCCAAAATCAAGAGACTGCTTACGTAATTTATACCAGTCTACCAAGTGTAGAAAAATACTATAACCTAAACCATCAGAACCATTGATTACATACAGAGTTGTTCCACATGATCAGAACTAACTGGATCCCCATGAAGCAGACACACAAGTGACAATAGGATATGCAAACCCTCATACAATGACAACCTTTAATGAGGCCTAGTATTACACTAGCCAATTTAATTTCGTCAGCTAGGTATCAAGATTTCCAACTGATCCATGGAAAACAGGCAGAACTTGGGCACCAGATAGATTAACTGGTTGACCAGACACTCCATGAGGCTCCTCAACATAGCTGATCCTGAATCCCTTTGGTGCTTCAAATTCCCCTCTTGATTATGATTTTCCTACTGTTTATCTATAGCTCTTTATTATCCCTTCTCCCTTTCTTCTTTTCTAATGTTTCAGTGTATCTATAAAGCACTTTGAATCACCCTGTCTTTGAATTGTGCTGTAAACTTGCTGTGCCTCTCACTCTGACCCCTTTCTTTTCAAGCTACAGTCAAATAATAGTCACTTGAGCTCCCAAATTCTTAAAAATAGGAAGACTAAAACGCTGTTTTTGCTCAGATGAAGCACATAACCTGTCTACACTGAACACCAGACCATCAGTAGCAAATGTTTTCTAAAGACCTTCACCCTTTCAGCTGTACCCAATCAAGACAATTGATCCAATAGGCTGAGAGCATTCTATAGAAGAGTATAGAGAAGTGATTTAAAACAAAGTTATATTTTAATGCTGGACCTGACAAGAGGATCACAAGGAGAGGGAGGATAAAGAGAAGAAAAAAGAAGACACACATAAAAAGGATGGAAAACAACAACAATGCAATGGACTAAGTGTAAGTTTTCAACCTAGTTCACATGTCCATAATATGCTTCTGTGTTTCTTTGTTTCCAAACATTTCAAGGGCATAATCAGTGATTAGCAGCATGACAGATCAGTTCTGCATTGATGCTGCAGCACAGTCCCTACAGTTTCAGATGTAAGACAGCTTCTACTTCCCAAGTAGAAGACTGGTTGAACCCCCCTCCCCTGTGACTCCAAGGTGGGGTTGAATAGTTATCGTGTATGCTGTGCTGAATAAAAAAAAAAAGCCAAGAAGCTGGCACTGTAATGTATTTGCTTTATTTTTCTATGTGTGAGAGATTTGATAAAAAGATGTCCTGTGACAACATCCTCACCTTTGTCTGCATGATGAGAAGGTGACTTGGAACGATTCTTCTCCTTACGGTCTTTTTTGAACAACAAGTTGACAAAGGTTTTAGACCGCTGAAGACTGGTTTTACCCTCAACTGAGCTCTTCTCTCTCTGTTGCTTTTTCCTCTTCTGTTTGTCTTCTAAAGGTAGTAAAACAAACAACATAGTCTCTTTAGAGATAGAAAAATATAAAGTGCAAGGTGAATACAGATCTATTCTGTCGTGAAAAATAGCCTAATAGATACAGTGGGACTCCAAAGTTTGGGCACCCCTGGTAAAAATTTATTTTAATGTGCCAAAAAGAATCTAACAAAAGATGGAACATCTCCAAATTACAGATCAGACATTCTTATAACATGTCAAAAAAAGTTTGATCTTATTTCCATCATTTTAACTTTTAAAATAACAGAAAACAAAAAATGGCCTCTGCAAAAGTTTGGGCATAGTTAGTACCTTCTAATCCCCCGTTTGGCAAGTACGACAGCTTGTAAACACTTTTTATAGCCAGCCAATAGTCTTTCGAATCTTGTTTGAGGTATCTTCACCCATTCTTCCTTGCAAAAGTCTTCCAGATCTTTGAGATTTCTGGGCCATCTGTGACGCACTGCTCTTTTAAAGTCTATCCATAGACTTTCAATTATGTTGAGGTCAGGAGATTGTGAAGGCCATGGCAAAACCTTCAGTTCATGCCTCTTGATGTAATCCACCCTGAATTTTGAGGTGTTTTTAGGATCATTATCCATTTGTAGAAGCCATCCTCTCTTTAACTGCAGCTTTTTCACAGATGGCATTAGGTTAGCATCCAAAATTTGCTCAAATCCCATTGAATCCATTTTTCCTTCTACTCATGACATGTTCCCTGTGCCACTGGCTGCCATACAACCCCAAAGCATGATTGATCCACCCCCATGCTTAACAGTTGGATAGAGGTTCTTCTTATCAAATTGTGTGCCCTTTCTTCTCCAAACGTACCTGTGCTCATTCCGGCCAAAAAGTTCAATCTTAACCTCATCAATCCACAGAACTTGTTTCCAAAATGCATCAGGCTTGTCTATATGTTCCTTTGCAAACTTCAAAAGCAGATTTTTGTGGTAAGGACGTAAAAGAAGTTTCCTTCTGATGACTCTTCCATGAAGGCCATATTTGTACAAGTACTTCTTTATAGTGGAATAGTGTACCATAACTCAAGTATTAGCCAGATCTTCCTGGAGGGATTGTGCAGTCAAACTTGAGTTTTGACTTGTTTTTCTTACAACTTTGCGAGCTGTTCTGTCTGATATTTTTCTTGGTCTTCCAGATTTTGCTTTAACTTCTACTGTTCCCAATGACTGCCATTTCTTGATTACATTCGGAACAGAGGATATTAGCATCTGAAAACACTTTGCTATTTTCTTACATCCTTCTCCTGCTTTGTGAGCATCAACTATTTTCAGTTTTAGTGTTCTTGACAGCTGCTTAGAGGAACCCATGGTGCCGATTGTTGAAGCAAAGTCAGATGAGTCTGGGCATTTAAAACCTTTGAGATTGACATCACCTGATCTTTCCAGACACTAACTGTAAACAATCCAGGACACTGTCAGGTTTCAGTTGTCAAATTGGGGGCGTACAAGGTACTAACTCTGCAGGGTGCCCAAACTTTTACAGACACCATATTTTGTTTTCTGTTATTTTGAAGGTTTAAATGATGGAAATAAGATGTAACTTTTTTTTGACATGTTATAAGAATGTCTAAACTGTACTTTGATGCCTTTTTTGAGATTTTCCATTTTTTTTAAAGCTCCTTATTTGCACAATAAAATAAATTTTTACCAGGGGTGCCCACACTTTGGAGCCCCACTGTATTAACATGATGTATGGGCTGCAGTACAAACATTTCTCTGCTAAAATTTCAAACAAGGCAGTCGCGAGTGATGTTCTGTCTTCACAGCAGTTACATCCTGGTAATATCAAAATCACTAACCCATTGCAAAACTAAGATATTATGCATATATATGTGTGGTGCAGAAAACATAATTTATGAGCCTTTGTGTAGCTCCATGTTTAAACTGTTGGCCAATAATGCAGGGTGATACACACTCTCAGCTATGAGCACAAACCGTTCATTTCTCTTCCAGTCAGCTCCTCTGTTAGATGCAGTAAATCTGCCACTATAGAAAGTAACACAGTCGTACTGATAAATTGCAACTACACCAACCTGAACACGCCCTCAATTATAGAGAGCACTACAGTAAAGTGCTCCTGCATTCATTACAAATACCCAATCAGACCTCAGCTTTGCCCTAGACACCCACAGGTCCTGGTGGTGTGAGCAAGCTGGATAAATTGAAAGGGAAAGGCTAATAACTCAACTGCCCCTGCAATGCTTGAATGAATAAGTTTCCATATGTTTGTTCTTAGAAATTTCTCACGAAGGTACAACAAGTGAAAGAAAGTAAAAGGACAATCATTAATTTGAGTCTGCATCAACTAGCTCATGTTCTCCTGGACAAATTCTGCTTTGAGTTTAAACAGCTATGAGTAGTGTGAATGCTTCTGTTTATTTCCTAGAGCAAAAAAAAAAAAAAAAAGATGGTTGAAGAGTTTGAAGGACCTCTGGACATTTTGTAAATGGATCTAATCACTCAAAAATTTGAGGTACTGTCACTAAAATCAGCTAATTCCCTAATTATCAGCACACTATTAACTGTGCAGTGAGTGTAGGAAGGCTAGTTAGAAAAATGGCCTGACAGCATGTGTGAGGCCAGTGATGACTATGCAGCCAACAGTCATGTGGCCCTTGTGTCATTAATAGCAGTCAGTCCACCACTTTTATTATTAAAGCATATTTTAAATAACTTTGAAAGAAAATACTGAGCTCTTTATTTATAATGTAATAACTGCAACTATGCAAGAAGACTGTTGTTCCAGTGTGATACAATAAGTTCACTGTAACCTCTTCTCACTAAAATTATTCAGTGAGGGGAAAAAAATAATTTAACTTGGCAAAGGAGGGAGTGGTGGACAGCACAGATTGGCCCTGGACTGGTTTTTTTTGTTGTTGTTATTGTTGTTGTTTTTAGCCACAAAAACCATAAAGATTAGGACAATGAACACATAATATCTGAATGAAGATTGTTTGTTTGTGGGAACTTAAACAGAACATGCTGAACTTTAGAACAATAAAATTTAAATGAAGCAATTGTATGGTCTCTCCCTCCCTCATGGTTGTGCCTCCTAACAGGATGGTGTAATGTAGTAAAGACTGGACAGGATGGATGAAAAAGAGCTGGAACCTAATTTCTTTTTTCTTCTTATAGATAATGCCTTACGTATTACTGTGAGGACCTAGTGCCACCAGATCTCACCTGACATAGTGATGTGACTTTGGGAACGTCTTATTGGCTTCCGGGGTTTGCTCAGGGCCATCAGCGCTTCTGTCTTCGGTGAGTGTTTCTCAGCTTCCCTGTCCCCAGCTGACAGCGTCCTTACCCGACTCTGTCCTCCTTCTCTGGCTGCTCCCATGTCCCTTGGTCCCTCTCCTTTCCCACGTATGACTGTGTCCTTCAGCAGCACCGTTGCACCCACAGTCCGGCTGGTTTCTGTTGTGTCCATCCTTTCAAAGTGTGACCCACTTGGCGATGGGTGGTCCAGGTGGGTTGGAACTTGGGGTTCAGTCTGGATGGCAGTTTCAGCAGTTCGCTCGGTGCTGCTTGGACACCGGGAGCGGTCCTCTGTAGAGATGGCTACGTCTACCATCTCAGACCCAAATACAGGAGGAAAAAGAACCTGGGAGAGACCACTGAGTGAGCTGAGAGGGGTGCTGGAGGACAGTGAGGACAAAGAAGAGTTGGAGTCTGAACTGTGAGATGATGTTGTTGGGCCGCCATTGGCTACTGGGGAGAGAAAAATCCAAAATTGTGTTCCTTGGATTAGTGTGTGTTCATGATATTAATGTGCCAGTGCAGTACGTTAAAACAGTACTTTGCAAAATGCCTGAATAAACACAAAACACACTCACATGCACAAGATTCATTATTTTTTTCTTACAGTTTGCTTTGTTTGAATCAAAACCTTTCTTTCCTTCATATCCTGATAATCCTGTAAGCTTCTGAGAGGCTGAACGTGAACCAGGAGCTCTCATATTCCTTTTTCTTCCCTAATGAAACACATAAGTAACTCTGCGTTTTGACCCAGATGTCAGATCATGCTTAAACAATTGCTGGCTGAGCTGACTCATATCAAACTTAAACAAACAAAAGTCTTGTAAAGAAACTGTACAGCAGAGTTTAGTAGTTTTCTGTAGTTTTCAGCAGTAGCAGGATACAAATGACTGTAAAACATGTAGCATGGATATTAAAGATAAATAGAATAGTTGTTAATCATCTTGTCAGTTCTTTTATAATACTTATTTCAGTGCTTTTTTTTTTTTTTTTTTTTTTTTTTTTTTTACATATTTTTAGTTATTTTTTTAGAACAAACTCTGAAACATTGCCTGTGCTATTTAAAATCAGATCAATAGGTTTGGAAGGTCAACATACATTTATCAAGCCAGCCGTACTCTGCCACCATCTCCTTGTATGCAGGATATCTCCCAGCCTCCTGTGGGAAAGCAAACTAAAAATGAATATATCTGCAGCAGGAATTTCAAAAAAGAATCATCATGATCATGTTAGAAAACCACATTTATAACATAGAATGTGTAATTATTCATTTTCCTTTCTACTATTTCTGATTCTGTGTTAGTTCATATTTTGTTTAATATGCCTGTCATTGCAATTACTTTCTCAAATTGTTCATATTAATCCTCACAGTTGCAGTTGACAATTTTATAGATGAGGTGCATGTATTAAATAACTGTACATGTACTTGAGTTGATACTAAGGGGGGTCTGGGTAAAAACTAAGGCTTGATAAACATTGCCTAGGGCAATGAACAAGCTTTGTTTCATCAAGATTAGTGTACAACAGCCTCTCAAGTCTATTTCAAGGAATTGTTTCAACAATGCACAGCTTAAGGTCAAAGTAAAATAACACTCAAAGTTTATCTCCTTATAAGCCTTATATCTCTAAGTGTGAAAGAGCTTAAATACACAAGGTTAATCCTTGTTAAACTGTATGTGTCTCTGATCCATAAACACGTCTAATGCAGGACGCCATAAAATTAGGCTCTCTGTTGATTATAACCTGATCCCAGATAGCCTTTGAATAATGAACGCCATTCCCTGGCTGTTTTTCACACATGGAACCTGAGATCAGAGGAGTAAAATGAGCTAAGAGCACACATACGCATACTCAAGCACAGTGCATGGCACACATTTACCCATTCATACACACATGGTTCCTTTTTATGTAGGAACAATAAAGGTTAAGTGACGTGGTCTTGCACACAGGCATGCTCACACAGACTCCTATAAGGATTTCAAGGGCTAAAAGCCAGCTGTCTGCTCTGCAGGCTCATTGAGAAGAGTCAGTGTTGTTTAACATGCTAATAATACATTTATAACTGTCTGCACTTAAAACACCAATCCACTGCCACATTTAAACCTAAAGGAACAATTCATGCTGTAGCACAAGATGCATGCTGCAGTTTGGAAACACATTTCTGGAATCAGACTTGAACTTCTTGTCACTGGACCTTTGAAAGAAACTAGTTGCAAACTCAACACATATCATTATGTTATACCCTGTTATGTATTTATTTTTCATTGATGAAATGAGATGAAAAATACTTTATTAATCCCCAAAGGGAAATTCAATATTGTAGTATATAATTAACTTGAGGAGGTCTTGTTCCGGAGGCTGATGGCTGCTGGCAGGAATGATCTGTATCTTTCAGTCTTACATCAGACCTGAAGAAGTCTCTCACTGAACACACTTTGTTGTTTCTTCACTGTGTTGTGGAGAGGGTGTGAATATTTCATTATTATATTATATAATTATACATAATATAATATATATATTATATATGATATATTATAACATATTATAATATTTATTACAGCAGAGTAACTTCAGCATTCATGTGGAAGAATTTCTACCAACTCCATGAATACATGCCTTCATTTGTTCTCTCTCTGTTCTTTTTTTTTTTTTTATCAGTCTTTGCCTAAAATGTATTCCTTGACAAAATTTGGTATTTAAGCATTTAAATTTTCTACTATGAGCTCTTTTCCAACACATTAACAACACAAGTTTTAAAAACTTGGAAACCTTAGTGGAATCTTACAAACTTACTTGTCAATGTCCCTTTCAGATTGACTGCAATAAACTATTTGTATCGATGGAAAGGATAACAAATCCACTTTTTTCAACACATTTACACATTGTGTGATGGAAATAGCAAAAATTAAGCTAATCCTGAAATTCTTTTTGGTTTTCTTTGTAAAAAAAAAACAACAAAAAAAACAAAGGAAACAAATTTACTGACACACACTGTCACTTAAATTCAATCCCTTATGGTTATAAAAAAAAAAACTATTGATTAGTGCCACTCTAATGTAAGATTGCCTCTCACCCTGATGGTCAACATGATATGGGTGTGGCTCCTTAGGACTTCGACTGCGTTGCTATGGGTGATGTCATCAAAGCTCACCCCATTGGCTGCAAGGATTTGATCACCCATTTTGATGCCATGTTGTTCTGCAAGCCCACCTGGGTCCAACCTGAGTAGAAGTCAAATAGAAATATACAAATCCATACCTGTAAAACACACCACAAGAGTCAGGGCACTAAGGATGTAAAAGACTGCTATTCTTTTGACTCTTCTGAACTCATTTGTATATGAATTATTGAGAATATCTTCTGAGCTGTTTTTGTCTCTCTGTATGTACTGTGTGCACAGAAATATTATTCAGACCATAAAACAAGCAGTATATTTAACCACGCTAAGTTATCAAAGCTTGTATCTGAGACGTGTACTAGGAAGCATGTTAAATGTACACAGGGCTTATCCAGATGTTTTGACTTAACTACGCCTAACAATGAGTTAGTTATGTGATGGATAAATTCAAAATTTGAATTATATCCCTAGTGCATTAATAGATCTAGACCTAATGCATTAGTAGATTAAATTATTTATAAATAAAAGAGTGTATTTTACTGAATGAATGTGCAGTGGGTACATGTGGTCTTAATTTTATTTTTTAAACCTTTATTTTACCAGGCAGATGCTTGAGATCAAATTCTCTCTTTTATGAGCATGCCCAATGATGCTAGCAAGGCCATGCTTGTAGGTGGCAGGTAATGAACTTTAAGTTTCTTTCAGCTGTGTGAAACGTTTGCTTTGTAAACATTATTTGTATCAAACAAAGAGCAGAGGAGGAATTGACATTAACAGTGAGTTTGTTGTAAATGCCTGAGTCCATTTTCTACCATCTAAGATCTAAAATGTGTAACATAAATGCTTTAGTTGCAGTTTATTTTAATTCATTTTGAAATATTTTTCAAATTAATATGCATATGACCATATAGTGAAGGTTTTTGGCAAGTTCAATATTCTGCGTACTAATACACTATATAACAGAATGAGAAGGAAATCTTCTTTTGTTTTGTAATTTTAATACATAAAAATAATGTTTGCTCCAAAAACTTTACAAGTTAAGATGAATTAAAGCTTTAAACTTATCAGCCTGTGTTTTGCGCTCACCGTTCTGCTGGAATATGTTTTATGAAGATGCTTCTGCTGGAAAGTCTAACAGTGTAGTCAGTCTTTAAAGAGTCAGACAGAGAACTCCCCCTGCAGCAACATCGCTTTTCTTTCATATTGTAAGAGAATTTATCAAAGAAAAACAGTTCTTTTACATGTGTTGATTTCTTATCTTGAAACCTAACCTACTTCAGAGCAGCTTAGGTTTCCAATATAAGTTGCTATGGTGATACAAGAAAGAGAAGTCAACCATCTTCATGACAGACCCAGAGCTGCACCTAAGGTTACCCTCACTAATCCTGCTTCTTAGTACAGGTCCCTGATCTCATGTACAAAACAAATCAGATCAGATCTGATATTTGGTTATTGTGCCATTTATATATTTTTCTAGCACAGGGGTGGTTCTGCAGAATTTTTCTGAACCTGCATACAGAAACTACTCCGCTTCCGCTGCCTTAATGATCAAGTCTTGTTTTATGTAGATCAAGTTGATGTTTTACAGAAAAAATTGCATCATTTAAACATGTTTTTGTTCTAATTTCCATGTTCATACTTGGAAACAAAAATGCCCAGTCCAAACTCTTTGCCTCCTCTGATGTTGAAGCCCAAACAGTAGTCATCTGATGTGGTGAAGAGATGCACGATTCTGCGGAGAGCACTGTCTGATCCGGCCTCTGATGGCGTACGGCCAACCTCCTCCACCACCATCCGCCGATGAATCAGATCCACCCTTATCATATATGCAAAATTGGACATACATATTTACACACATACAACATCCTTACCATATACTGCTTTCCCTTTATCCACTGAACTTAGGCCTGTCAGTATCAGTTAATCAAATAGCCATAAAGGTCACAGCAGTAATCCATCCACTGCTGCGACATGAAACCAAGATACAGTATATCCCAAAAGAAAGATAACCAGTGTGAGCAGCTGTCTAGTAACATGCCTTGCAAAACAGGAGCCACACAAAGGTCAATGCATGCAGTAAGAAGGTTTAAGTCTAATTTACAGGACAACATGGTTAACTGTACAGTATCACTATATACTTTTTGCTCAAGTTTGGTAAAGCTGTTAATTTTACTCTGAAGGGTAAACATTTAATTGCAGAACAGAATTTTAAATTAAAAATTATTACATTTTTAAATGAATTCCTATTGGAGCCCAAAGGAGGTAACTGGTCTCACCATGTGGTCTTCTCCTTTGAGTAGCGGATGCCGGGAATCTTGCCCACACGTCTCACCACCATCCTCAGCCTGTTGTTGCCCGTCAGGACCTTCACAGCACTACTCATGGTGATGCTCTCCAGGCTGACCCCATTTACCTCCACCAGCTTATCGCCCACTGTCAGCCCAGCCTGCGCTGCAGACACAGGTGGGACTCAGCATGATAAACAAGAGCAAATGTCACATGTAAACAAAGCAACACATGCCTTGATGTAAACACACCAAAGACAACAAACAAAACACACACTCCCTCCCTACTTGCAGAGCTGTCGTCCTCCACCTTGCTGACGAATATGCCGAGTCCATGTTCGGAGCCCCCACGGACACTGAAACCCAAACGTCCATCTGGGCTCTTATCCACTGTCACTGTGTGAATGTCTTCACTGTCATCCCCCCCTGTAAACACACAAAACCACAAAACAAACAGACAAGTACCTGCCATTCAGGCGTGAACCAGCTGTGACATGGATAGTGGCAGTTACAGGACACTATGGTTTGAGGCAGGATAGTATGGCTCCAAAACATCTAAAGTCTAAGGGAACAGGACACTTAAAAAATGAACAAGTTTGCATTGCTAAAAATTAGTTGTTTATTTGAAAACATTGAGAAAACTAACAAATATTAAGATTCACTTGAGCTGATTTCAGACTGACTGACTGTCCTGAATGGGCCAGAGTGGTTGATGAAACTCAAGTGTGTTACTATGGTAACAAAAAAGGTGCTGTCGTGTTGAAACCTCACCATCCACAGGTGCGTTGATAAGAATGACTCTGCCCATAGGTGAGGACGACCTGCGTCTGTGGCGCTGCCGTTTCTTCTGCATGTAGCGCATTGTATTGTGGGAACCCCCATTCTGAACACTGCTGTTAAACTGGGGGTGCCCCCCTCCATTTGTCATCTCTCTCCAGGCAGGAGAGTGGAAGGAGTCAGCCATGGTATATACCTGGAAGACCTTTCCTCAGTCATCCAGGCAGGAGGATATCTGGGACCGTCTGTCAGGATGGAAGAGATGCAGCCTGCAATTTTGGGGGAAGGTGAAAAGGCACAGCTTTGGTAGAGAAGTGAGAGGGATTTTTTTGGGGAAGGATTGTTGTACTTCTGGTCCAAATAGGATTACAGAATCCTGGTGCTAGTCCCCTGTGTAGCAGGCATCTTATAAAGATACAGGCTTAAAATCACTACTGAAACCACTGTCAATACATTTTAGACAGAAACAAAACAAGCAAAACCATACTTCTTAGTTTACACGAACTAGGTTTCAGTCTAAACTCATGTCAAACTCATTGAAAAAAGGTAGTAAAAAGTAGTCCTCCATGGCTTAATGGTACACTCCAGGGTGGAATCCTAATATTTGTCGGCAAAAGAAGTTGATATAATCCACAGTATTGCCTGTAAATATTTCATTGGAGCCATCGGTACCTGTTTGACAGTGCTTCATCTGAGATGCTGAAGCTGTCTGCGGAGAGGTCTGTGGTGTATGCTGATTCCTCTGTAGTCATGTTTAATTAAAGGCATATCTATTGTGGGAAAAAAAAACAGATGCAATGAGAAATGAGACTCGGATGAAGATGAAATTCTTGAAACCTTCTTATTTTCACAACCTAATAACAAACAAATTGGAACTGTATCTATAAGAAAATGCAACAAAGTTCAGTTTCGCGGTGTTCAGGTGAGAATAGAGTCATGTTCACGTAACTAAAGCGTTCCGGTAATTCAGCACCATGGACAGCGACTCGGGGGTCGCGCAGATAAACACGAGGCCTGATCCCCATGACATTTATCTTCTGGTCTTACTGACTCTCTAAACTTTTGGACTACAAATTAAACAACAACACAAAAAAAGTGACGTTGATGTAAATACCAACCTCACTGCCGTGGCGTTAAACTTCAACATCAGTCTGAAGTTATTCTCGCTGAGCCATAAAACGCTGCAGTGAGCGAACAGTAACGCCATGACACTGTGCTGAAAATAAAGGGAATAAAGCATGACAGCATTACCTGCTGCGTCCCTGTTGTGCTGCGCGAGCTCGGACAGGCTCTCACTGGTCCGCCTGGCTGACGCATTCACGGACACCTCCGGAGTATTAGTGCCACCTCATTTGTTCTTCATGTGACCATTATTGTCTTAGGAGGTATAAGCTCCTGTAAGCCTTTGCAGCTGAGCAGTGATGATTAAGTATCCTGCTCTAATTGCACTAACATTAAAGAAACAAATACTCATGTCTAATGTGGTTTGTCCTCAAGTAAATCCTGTTAATCAATGTGTTTGTGAAGTTTCTAAATTTTTGGCAAGGGAAATTACGAAAGTACATTGAGTATGGGCAGTTTTCGCCTGCTGTTTTACTACATTAAGATGGCTAAACATCACCCTCCGGTGTCCAAAGCTGTCATAGCACCACATCCATGCAGACCATTCAGTATGAGCCTTGCATGCGTATCATGCAAAACAGAGCTCACTTATAGAATATAAATTATATGATCAACGAAGATGACCACTGGAGTTTATATAAATAAATAAACTTATTCGCGGTTAGCCTACATGTTTCCTTTTGGCTGTATTCCTCAAGAAGACATTGAGGACTACAGTCCATACCATGACCTAAGCTTGAAACATCTCCTTAAATATCTCTATAATATTTGAATTGGTTTCCAACATGTGTTAAATTGTAAAACCCTCTCGAGCCAGTAAGCTGTTTCCAGCCAATCAAACGCTGCCTGCTTATCACGCCCTGCTACTCTCGTCCTCCGCGACAAAACTCCGCCCCTTGTGTGTGTTGATAGCACGCTGCTGCGTTCACTGACTGCTCAAATGCTTGGTTTTCTTATGGGTTTGGGTGTTAATGCGGGGCTTTTATCAAATGTTCAGGTAAATGTTTAATAAATAGTATGGGGAAGAAAAAAAACGTAATTTCACATAAGATCCAATATCTATTTGAATGATTTTGAGTCTGTACATTTCTATGTTAAGTTTGTAATTTCATTTTTATCACTGTAGACATATTCTCCCTGGTTCTCACGAGTTAAATATGATGATAAATTGTCTTCTGCTCTGTTTTACCCACAGCACTGACTATTATTTTACCATACTTGATCATTCCTGAAATTCCTTCATGGCATCCCTGATTTACCATAATTTTACTGTACTTGAAGGCATCATAGGACCACCGGATGGTGCTGTGATATTGAGAGGTCATACATTTGAAAACAACTAAGAATTAAGAGCAGGTAGGTATTAGTGCAGACCTTATTGGTATATGCAATTTCTTTAAACTAAATTTACGTGCGCTTCGTGTAAATGTGTGCTTTTCTAACGCTAACTGAACTGCCAGGATGGTTGTTTTAGCTAGTAAACTGCTGGCTAGCTTCCTGGAAACTGTTAGCAAATGGTTTGTTTTCATACATAAAAAGCTGCTTCTTTTTCTGTCCACGTTGATATTTGATTTGGTGGAATCATAAATTGCTTTTGATGTCCAGACCTTCTATTTCTGAGCTCCAGTAGATATGTTTTGATGGTACCACTTGCTACCTTGCTAGCTTGTCGGCTACATTGCTGCTAAGAGAAACCGGTAGCATGTCGTGACTTCTCAAATCCCTTCAGTCAAAACCTTGCATCGATCGGTGTCTTGTATTTGAAAACTATTTAATAATAGTAACCAAATCCAGTTTTTATGCTTGTTTTCAGCTGTTAAGCCAGTGTTTGTTCTTCCATCAGTTGTACTCTTGTCCTGGCACATGGCTAATGGGATTTCTAAATCCTTTTGCTGCTGTTGGATTAAACCAGTGGTGTCCCAGTCGTGACAAGAAAAAAAATTCCACATTTCACTTCTCTAATGGTCTTGTAATAATTCATGGCCACTGTGAGGATTGTCCCTGCAAACAACGCAGAAATACTGGTTGTAAATGCAAATACATTGTTGTAATGGTGTTACAGCTGATGTGGACCACTATCAATCAATACTTTATTAGGTCCCCGAAGGGCAATTTGTGTGCAGCCGGTAGCATAAAAGTGCAATCAGTCAACAACAACAAACAATAAAAATAGTAAAATAATAAAATAAAAATAGTAAAATAATAAAATAATAATAAAATAATATAATAAAATAATAAAAGGCAAGTTAAATAACAGTGGAAACATGGTAAGATGAGAACATCACAGCACATAAAGCGACGCTAAAAGTAGCAAATTAACAACTATGATTTATTTAAAAATCCAATGGCTCTTGGGATGAAGGAGTTTCTGACTCTATTGGTTTTAAACTTAGGCACGCAATATCTCCTGCCTGAGCGCAATGGCTGAAACTGCCTGTGCAGAGGATGGGCAGGATCTGCAAGGATTTTCTTTGCCTTGCATACAGCCCTGCATTTGTAAAGGTCCCACAAATCACTTAACTGACAGCCAGTAATTTTACTGCACTCTTTAACTATGCTTTGTAAGCGGTTTCGATTTTTAAGATTTAACATGCCAAACCAGCAAAGAAAAGCAAAGGTAAGAGTTGACTCCACAAAACAGGAATAAAACATTTTCATAAAAACATTGTCGACGTTAAAAAATCTCAATTTGCGAAGGAAGTGCATTTTCTGGTGAGCTTTACTACAGACAGCATCAACCTGGGTGTCGAATGTTAATTTACTGTCCAGTACTGTTCCCAAGTACTTGTACTGATGCACCACCTCAACTACCTGTCCATTTATCAGGGCAGGAGGGAGGGCAGGAGTGGATTTCCTAAAATCTATCAACAATTCTTTTGTCTTTGACACATTTATGTGCAGGAAAGAAGACTGACACCACTCAAGAAAGTCAGTCAAGACAGGGCCATGATCAAGAACATCACCAGAGACCAGAGAAACTATGACAGAATCATCAGCAAACTTAATGACATGGCGGTTCTCATGGAGGCTTTGGCACATATTTGTGTACAATACAAACAACAAGGGAGACAAAATGCAACCCTGAGGTGCACCGGTGGAGGAAACCAGAGAGTCAGACAGAATGCTGTTGACTCTAACTTGCTGAGTCCTGCATGTTAGAAAGTCAATTAGCCATAGAATCAAAGTTCCATCCACATTCATATATTTAAGTCTCTCTGCCAGTAGATGTGGCTGAATTGAGTTGAAGGCTGAGGAAAAGTCAATGAAGAGCAGCCGCACTAACGTCCTTGCACCTTCGAGATGACTGAGTGTCAAATTTAGGAGGGTAGCGATTGCATCATCTACACCTCTACCTGGCCGATAAGCAAATTGGAATGGGTCAAGGATTGGATTGACACAACTCAGCAATTCAGACTTAACTACTTTTTCCAGGGCTTTCATGACCAGAGATGTAAGCGCGATGGGCCTGAAATCATTAAGTTCTTTGGGTGACCTGACTTTTGAAACAGGAACGATGACGGATTTTTTCCACAGGGCAGGTATCTGACAGAGCTCAAGAGATTTTGAAAAGATATAACAAAAGATGTCTGCCACTTGCTCCGCACAGTTTTTTAGGACCCGTCCCCCAATACCGTCAGGGCCAGGGCTCTTCCTCTCCTTTACTCCTTTAAAGAGTTTTACAACCATAACTCGATCGACATGGACAGTGCTTTTTGGCTCAGTTACACTGTTCTTCAAAACTGTCAATTCATCCCTGAAATCATGAATATCAAACCGATTGTAAAATGAATTAAGTTTGTTAGCAAAGCTAAAGTCAGATCCATTATTTACTCCAGTGCTGATAGGATTCTTATTAGAACCCATCCCCATCATGGTTTTCACGCCGTCCCAAGCAGAGCGAGAATGTCCTGAAGTAAACAGGCTTTGCACTTTATTTTTATAATTAATTTTGGCAATCTTTATATTCCTTTTCACTAAAATTATAAAGAGCAGAGACAACTAAACTGATAATCCATTTGGCATCTAAAAGACTAGTAAGATTCTAGTAGTTACATATATCAGTCTTTTTAAACCATCAGTTGATATTACAAGGAAAATATGCCCACATATTGCAGGTTTGGGGGGGGGTGTATCTGAAAGAAAAATAGGAAATTGTAATGCTAAACATAATAATTAACTACTTGGTGAAATTCTTGATTGTAAAAGCAGCTGCATGTATTTGTATGAAAGGACTGAGAGGGGGAACATGCAGTAAAACAGGTCAGATAGTTTGCTAGAGGTTATTTAGTCAAAGATGGCCATGTGCAGTTGTACTGGGTGGTGTGCTTTTTTTGTGCTGGGGGAGGGGTCCTCACCTCAGTCATGCTTCTGCAATGTTAATAATGAGGCAGAGATTGTGGGGCTTAACTTGGCTGCCAGGGTTTTTCATTGTATTAAATTTACCTTTACATCTGGCAATCAGACTGCAGTGCTTACTTTTAAACAGCAGAGTATATAAATCGTTGTCCTATTGCTTGGGATGGATTTTTCTGTTCTTCGTTCAGGTTGGTCAAACACTTTGCAGTCTTCATTTTAACACATGTATACTATAATTTTCAAAGAAAGCTATCTAAACTCTAATTCTGATTAGGTTATTATTAACATAAAATTGTTAATTTGCACACACACACACACACACACACACACACACACACACACACACACATATATATATATATATATATATATATATATATATATATATATATATATATATATATATATATACACACATGCTAATTTAGTCTGTTTATTTTTCTCCCACTAAAATAGTTCCTGCTTTTGATCAAGAGAGAGCCAGGATGTCTGAGGAGCTGTCACTCAACATAAACATCAAGGAACCGAGATGGGACCAGGGCACATTCATGGGTCGTGCCAAGCACTTTTTTATGGTCACAGATCCAAGGAATGTCCTGCTGTCCTCTGAGACTCTGGAGGAGGCCAGAGTGATCGTAGAGAATTACAGGTGAGGTCAGAAAATAGAGGGTGGAATCAAAGGTGAAACCTTTTGCTGAACAGGTAAAAATTGTGGCTACTTAAATGAATTGCACAGAAACTTAAATGGAAAGTGATTTCCTTCCATAATAGTGTGGCATGAATTTAGCAACCAGATGGTGGGAAAGTTTCTTTGTGAAAATATGAAATCATGCAGCTGTTTTAACCTTTTTTCAGATCTGGTATTGTCAAACCTGGCTTGACAGAGGATGAACTCTGGAGGGCCAAGTACGTTTATGACTCTGCCTTCCACCCTGACACCGGGGAGAAGATGTTTGTGATTGGCCGGATGTCCGCTCAAGTGCCAATGAACATGTCCATCACAGGCTGCATGCTCACCTTCTACAGGTAAAAAACCTTTCACTGCTTCCTAAACCACACACTGACTGTTTCTAAATTAAAAAAATAAAAGTATGATAAATTAACGCGATGCAAATTGTGTTTGAACGTAAAGTCATGTCATGCTGCATACAGCAGTGGTTAAAAATAGAAAATGTAATCCCTCCACAGTGAAAATCCTCTTAAAGAATAAAAAAAAAAAATTAAAAAAAAAAAAAAAAAAAGCCACCCTCACCGTTGAATTCTGATAACTCAATGTGCTCTCGATCTTTTGCTTATACAACATAGTGATTGGCAGTAAAGAAGTAAAAAGATTTCAAAGTTTGACATTTGATCAAAGTAAAAGAAAAAGATATAAATATTCCTTACAACTTTATTATGCATACATTATCGTCTGCATATTTATACTTGTTTAATACTAATCACTTCGGACTTTCTGTTTTACATCATTAAATATCTATTTTGGAGGGATTTATAATTGGTTAATAACCAATTATTTCAGTGTTGTTTCTGCCTATGAACACTTGAGGGCGCCAATGTTTGGCTCATAATCCACACATTTAGTCAGGTGTAGAAAAATCAGGACATAAATTTGTTTTGTGTTTCTTTAGCTTTTAACTTAATATATTCACATTAGTTAATGCATTAATTTCAGACTCACAGCTTTGATTTAAAAGGCAAAGAATTGTCTCACTTTTAATTGGAAATATTTAACTAATCATCAATTTAAAAACTCATTCTTTTTATATTTGATTAAAAAAAAACAAAAAAAAAAACTTTACAAGGCTCAAACTGCTTGAAAGCATGATCTAAACACAGGTCTTTGTCTTTGTGATGCTTTATCAGGTCTTTGCTTCAGTCGTCCTCGGTTGTTGTTTTGTGGATCTTTCTGCCTTTATTTTTGTCTTCAGAAAGAGAAATGCACCTTGGCCAGGTTAAGGATAGAGGTCTTTACTTGACGACAACAACTTAATCTGTGTATTTATTTACATTAGTGTGGCTAACAACTCTTCATTGGGACTTGCAAAGCACAACTTGGCAACAACACGACAAATGTGACTCGATGGAGGACGCAGATGGTGTGAATATAAATTGTCAACACCAGAAGAAAGCTCTTTGCATGCTCTGCTCTTATGGTTTTTATCTCTGTTACAGAACTTTTTATGCTGCAGCCCTCAAAAAAGTGTGAAATCTCACTTCCTCAAGCGCATCACAACATGTGCTCTGTTGTGTTTGCAGAACTACTCCAGCAGTTGTGTTCTGGCAGTGGGTTAACCAGTCCTTCAACGCCATCGTCAACTACACCAACCGCAGTGGAGATGCTCCCATCACCGTGAAGTAGGGAGGACTTCTCAATTCCCTTCCACTCTAGATCATTCCTGTCCTCCTTCTAAACTAGTGTCTGTAAGGAGGTTGTGGGAGCTGCTGTCCTCTCCCTCACAGCGGTATTATGTTCCACTGATAAGCATGATCAGCCTCATGTCACCATGACCTCATGCTGACGTAGATTCCCATCTGAAGTCAGGTTAACATGTACTAGCATACTGACTTCACTGTGCTAAAACAATGCGTGCATTTTCTGCAGAATTGCATCAAATGCATGCATTTTTTGAACAGGAATGTGGCCCTATGTAACATGTAAATATGTATTTAAGCATGAATTCAGATGTCTCATTATCTTATGCTTTATAATAATTTGTAAAAGTTGCTTGCTATTTAACATGTCATACATTACCTGACTTTGCACTTATATTTGAGCAACCCAACTTTGAATTATGTTCCATCTGTTATAAATGCTTCTTGTTTATCGACTCTCAGCTGTGCTATTCATACATAACCTGTCACATAGGTCGGCTATTTTAGATGTATGAGAGGGAAGCAGATGGTTAAAATGTGTGACTTGTATCTACTTCATCTGCATTCTTGCAGCCAGCTGGGTGCGGCTTATGTTAGTGCGACCAGTGGAGCTGTCGTCACAGCCCTTGGACTAAAGTCTCTAGCAAAGGTAACACTTGTAGTGCACAGTATTTGCACATGAAGCTTAAGAAGTAACCTGGATACAGACTCACTGATTTGAAAAATATGTCAGATTTCTGAATGTGTCATTGATTTCTCATCTTGGCAGCGCCTCCCCCCAATCGTCAGCCGGTTTGTTCCTTTTGCTGCTGTTGCAGCTGCTAATTGTATCAACATTCCCTTTATGAGACAGAGGTGAGGTCACTGCAGTATTGATTAGTGAATGGCAAAGCCGATACAGCTTCTTGACATGACTTTTGCATGTGCTTCTGTCAGGGAATTGAAGTACGGTATCCCTGTGACAGATGAGAATGGAAACAGGTTAGGAGAATCTGTAAACGCTGCCAAACAAGCCATTATACAGGTGGTGGTGTCCAGGATCGGCATGGCAGTTCCAGCGATGGGTAATTTCAGTCCTTGTGTCTCATCATTTGAGGTGGCTGAAATCAATATTTTTGTAGTAAGTATATGTAAATGGAGATGGTCCATCATACAGGGATTCATGATAGACAAATAGCTGGTTTGGCTCATGTGTGAATGTCACTTGTGCTCAGATCCTTGTTGGTGAATTAAGGCCAAACTGGTTATCTGTTGGTCAAAAACTTTTCCGGAGTTGTTTTCAGCTTTTTTCCATTTGCAGGGAAAAGAGCTAAAAAAAAAAATCACCCTGCATCTCACAGAAAGACCAGTTTCTATTTGACATTTCTGCTACAACACCCAGCCAAGTCAACCTACTGGTATTGTCAGGGTTTTAGGAGGAGACTGAAATAAAACGGCTCATTATTTTCTGCTTTCTTTCCTCCAACAGCTATTCCACCTGTCATAATGAATTCTCTTGAGAAGAGAGCTTTCATGAAGGTAAGCTGACTGCATTCATGCTCTGATGTTTTGTCAAGCTGAAGAGGCTTGCCACATTAATCTTGCAGCACATACAGCACAGCTATACCTCCCTGTGGACAGAGACAACCTCCTGGTATGTCTGATTTCACTGCATTTCTGCCTACTCTGATTTCTTTTTGCTTTGTTGTAGCGTTTTCCAATTCTAAACGCTCCAGTCCAAGTGGGACTGGTTGGTCTGTGGTAAGTGAACTACACTTTGTAATCTTTTTTTTTTTTTTTTAACATTACCTGGTAACTACAGATATAAAACATTTTTTTTCTCTTCTTATTTTCAGCCTGGTGTTTGCAACTCCCCTGTGCTGCGCCCTGTTCCCTCAGAAAAGGTACTGCCAGTCACTTTCACCTCTCTTGTTCATTGCACATGATGTGTTTTCCAACACATAGCAGCACATTAATGATGATTAACCATCATCTCTTTGTAGCTCGATGAGCCTTAGCGGGCTGGAGCCAGATCTGCAGGAAAGGATACGACAGACGAGTCCCAGTACCACCACAGTCTACTTTAACAAGGGCCTGTAGGCACAGCCAACACTCCATGCATATGCACAAAGCAAATAAACACTTGCACATAAAGACACATGTATGTTATAATGGGCACATGTGGGAGAGTAAAAGTATATATGCATTTTTTTTGTTGTTATTGCTGCGACTGTTTTCTGTAGCTGCTGGTGTAGAAATTAGATTGTGAGTATTTGAAAAAGAAGATTCACTGAAGGAAAAATGAAACGCTGCTTGGAGAGATAGGGGAGTGTTTCTTAAGGATGAAAAGTAATCTTCTGATGTATTTTGTTGTGTTGTGACGTTTTTTTGGCTTTTGTCTTCCGATGGTTAAACTGCATATTGTGCGGCCATTTATGACTGATTCGTGTTTGACTCATTGCTCATTAATATTATCCATTACATTCAGGTTCCTGTTAAATCTCTCCAGTTTGAAGCTTGTCTCTTCCGAATGTAACATCATCTTTTTGCCTTGTGTCCTCGCTCTTTAAACTCTTGCTCCTTCATATTTATTCTGTTTTGGAAAGTTACATCTGAAAGTATTTCTCAAAAAATATATACGACCTCAAAATTGTACGTTTTTTTTCTAACTATAGTCCAGTTTTTAAAAGAAAAGACTGTGTGCAGTAGCTCTAGATAGTCCCTACTTTTCACATAAAAATCTGTTTACTCTGCCTCTTGTAAACCAGTGCAGCTTCTCACTTCTCTTATTTAAGTGTACTTATGCCCCTTCGTGTTATTAGACCAGCTAATGAGGTGCTAGGTACACGTGGTAACAAATACATTTAAAATTTATCCTACAAATGCTCACAAAGCTTCGCCAAATAAATACACGAGTTAATACTCAACTCAAACTTGTAAAGTGACATGCAGATTTTCTCTGTCTGTCACCTATTTTTGGGTACTTGGGTCATAATGTATCTGCATGTGTTGTAGGAGGAAGGAAGTAAAAGAACAAAGTGCTGTTATCTGATCTTAGATTCCCTTCTGAATTAGTCTACTTTTAAATATAAATGCTGTGCAGAGGCAGTTGAATATGCGTTGCTGCTATCATGCAAAAACTTTGCAACTCAAAACATCACAAGGCTTCTTTATTTTCTTTTAGATAAAAGTGGTGAGTTTTATTTGCAATATTTAGCTGCGACATGCAAACCCCTGCTTGAGCCATCGATGTTCTGATGTACCAAATTAAACTAATAAATGTTGTGACTTAGTTTAAATACTAAATACCTGTTTGCAGACGAGGAAAGCACAGTATTGTATGCAAAGTGTTTGTCGTTGCTTTGTTGAAGTGGATAGTTTGGAGTTTTAACACCTCTGATCAAACCCGGCCGTCCAAGGTAGAAAGTTGTAGTGTTGTACTTGAGGAAATAGCTGAGTTTATCCCATTTTCTTTTGTCTATATCATGTGAAAATAAGTATATATTTTCTTGGAAATATTTATATATATATATCTATATATATATAGATATATATATAGATAGATATCTATCTATCTATCTATCTATCTATCTATCTATCTATCTATCTATCTATATATATATATATATATATATATATATATATTCCGTGTGTATAAGGTGTAATGTAAAAAGCACATATGCATGAGAGATTGAGTCAGTCCAGCAGATGGGCTCCAGCTTCCCCGCGACCCTGAATTGGAATAAGCGGTTTGGAAAATGAATGAATGAAGTTCTCGGATTGGAGACACGTCCCTTTTTTCGGGCTTATCCCGGTACAGAAGACACAGTCGCAATAATTCAGTGTTTGTGCAGTAGGATGTTGTGTGTGTGTGTTCGTTTTTAAAAATGATTGTATGACAATGCTCATGTGTGCATCCATGTAACAAATAACTAAAGGGACTGTAGCAACTGCACTGCTTTGCCATTTCTGTACAGGAAAATCATGATTTGATGATCCTACAATTCACTGCTTTCATTTAAGATGTTTGCATGTCATCCAAAAATGACATTTTATTCTCATGTTTCATCGGCTGGCTGCTCTGTGAGTCTTGAATCAAACAGATTTATGATCACATGCACTGCGGGATGGTGTTTCACAGCGGGCACCACAGGATTCCAGAGGTAGACAGGCTCGCAGTAGCTGCCCTGTGCTGTGTTTTGAGTTTTCTTGCTGAGGGTTAAAATGCACTATCTAGCTTTTGCTTGCTGCTATAATAGCTAGCTGAATTTCTGTTGCTATGTTAAAGTGTATATTTTGAAAGTTTTCACAATTTTGTTGGGTGTTGAATGCTAGTCAAACCTATATCATTTTACCTACCTTCATTGCCCATAACCAAGAAGCTTTTTTTTGTTTTGCTGTAAGAGTGTCTAGAACAAACTGAAAGATGAGGCTTGGCAATAAAATATGTTTTAAAACTCCATCTCAGCTTGTGACGTCAGGACCAGCAGCTGTCACACCTGCAGATCGAGCCAAAGATGACACGGGTATGAATTGTAATGAATTGCGGAGAGGAAGTCTGTGGCTTTTAATGTTTTTGCTTCAGCTTTAGCCTGTGGACCTTTTACCAGACTTTTCTTCTGTAAAACCATTTTGCTGTTTGCGAGTGATTTCCAAATTGTGCAGCACTCAACACACCAACATTTTAAGGAATTTTACAAAGCACAACCATGAATTTTTTTTTCCCCTTTTTAAACTAGCAGATAAACTTCATTTTAAACCAATGCGTTGACTTTGACATTACAGTAAGATCACTAACAAAACTTTGCAGTAATAACACTGTTTTATACCTATTGTGTATGCTTTTAGTCCCACAAGCACAACTGAAATGATTCGATTTGTTCTTGTTACACTGAATGTTTTGCTTCTATTTTTTGTGACATACAACTTACAAACATTAAGTTCTGTCAGTATTGGTGCAGTGTTTTCTCCCTGTTTATTGTTTTCAGATGTTGTGAAATGTAGAGCAGTAGAATAAAACATGTAACCATGTTCACACCTGTCTGCTTGATGCAGTAACATTAAACATTGTAAATGATCAATATGCTGGAAATATATTGTGGATTTGTTGTAGTTAGGAAAAGAAACTAACTCTTTGAGCCCTGTCCCAATTTCAAGGCCTGTGCTGGAAAACTGCATATGCATAATGAAATGAATATACATCTTAAACCAGGTCTATTTTAATTTATTTTACAAATATGGGGCTAACTTGTGGTTTTAATTTTTTTTTTAACTTTAAAATACAAAAGAATATTTGAATTAGTTGCAAGATTTTTACTCAAACTGAAAGAAAATAGCAGCATACTTTAAATAAATTCCTGTATTATCACACTTGCCATGATTAGGCCCGACAAAGCCAAAGTTTCAGCATCATTAGCAAAGGAATGGTTTGCTGCTTTCTTTTGGTCACAGATCTGCACCTTTAAACATTTTAGATGCTAATCAGTTAAATCCTCAATATAAATGTTTTTCGAGCTTGAGTTTGTTACGTTGGGAGTTGCAGCCTAACATCGCATCGTGCAGTTTTCACACCTGCAGACGATCAGATGACATGGCATAAAAAAACATTTAAATATACTTAAGTCTTTTGAGAGAGTTGTTCATTTTTCATAAGTCGTGTGAAAAATAAAATAAAAACAAGAACAACAGTGAAACTATGTTTTTATTTGTTTGTATGCACATGTCTTTGTGAGCTTTGTGTCTCACACACATGCAAGCAACACCTGCTTCAAGCATCACTAAACACTCTTCAGTATGAGGACAGGAGCTGAACCTGTATATGTTTGAGTATCGAACCTGCTCTCCTCAGCACTGAGTTTAGAGTCAAGTTGTCATTATCACACGCACACAGGCCACACACCCCCACCTTTCATGTCAGAGGCTGTTGGGGCTTGACCAGGGGAAGCAAATTAAGCTTTTACACACTAATAAAAATGTGCCACTACAATGCAGATAATATATCTAAATCAATATGAAATCCAGCCTTGAGATGGAAATGGTTTTCAGGTGGAAGGATTACTGTACCTGAATGAGAACGCTGCCTCAAAGTCCCTTAATTTGTAATACCCGTGTCAAAATCCTAGCTTCTGGGTGTTAGCAGAGGTAAAAAAGAGTAATGACTGGCAAATGCTGGAATAACATCAGCTCTGTCCTGCATTTCACAGCTCATTTTACACATTAAACAACATATAGTGCAAAAGACAGGTAATGTGATGTTCAAAAATTCAGACTTTGACCACAATTCAACATGTCAAGCTAAAAGAAAATCATTTGTTTGTTGTAGGCTCTAATGAAATGTACCTGCTCTTTGTCTATTACTACAAATATTATTTCACGGGCACAATTTTCTTTATAGCTTCTAGAACGTCGGCCGTGTCCACCTTGTCCCCAAACTCCTTCTCACGATGTTCCAGGAGGATTCCCTGCAAAACGGCATACGAAGCAGACGTGTTTCACCTGGTAAAACTGAGCCAGTGTGTTCAGTTTACATGTTCCATTAGCTACCTGGTCTCCTGCTCCGATGACAAACACTCCTCCCAGGATGAAGCCCTCTCCACTCATGTTGCCCTGGTAACCAGACCTCCAAGCCCGGATGAAATTCTGCCACACTCCAAGACGAAGGAAGCCCAGGCCCCCCATCTTCCTCTGCAGGGGGCCGTAGAAACGTTTCTAATAGGAAAAATTGTTTTTGTGAGCCAAGCTCCAAAAAAAATATTGTTTTGGTAACTTTAACACAAATGGAAAAACTCAGAAGTTCTATTGCTGAAAACCTGATCGTCTATATAGATGTCCCCAGCAAAGTGCGGTCTGAAGTCCTGGATCTCCGTGCCAACGTTCTCCTTCACCACAGCGATCAGAGGGACCCCAAGCTCTGACAGCTGGGGCTTCAGAGAGGAGAGCTCTGAGGCCTCCTAATGTGGAACAAAACAGGAGAAATTTAACCCACATGAACCTCGGAGTTCATTTAGAACATCTTCAATTCTAATGTTGTTGTAATTTTACCTCTCTGCACAAAAATCATCCAGGTCGTCGTACGGCCATGATCACAGCCCCGTTCTTCTCCCAAAGACTCTTTGCTTTGATGACCTTTTCATCTGCAGACAAAACAATAACATACTGTCTACAGCAGGACCTGAACTTTGCATGTGTCTTCTTCTACAGCCACCAGGTTGTAGCAGAGCCACAAAATATCTGATAAAAATATCTGATTTTTCTCAAGGGAGAAAAAGGAAAACTGGGGCATGTATGTCGTGAGCATGCTTATTAGGGAAAGCACAAATAGTCACTTAAAAGTGACGATGACAGCTTTTTGTTAAATCCTGCATAAAACTTCCTTCACTGCATGTCCAAAGTGTGCACGCATGCAACTAACAAATTCTACAGTTGTTGTGACAAAAAGGCTTGTTGGTGGATTATTTCATTAAAATGCATCTAGGAGCCACAAACCTTCAGTCGTAGATTGCAGGTTGGCATCTTCAAGGTATTCCAGCGATGCATTGGCAGCGTTAGGGAGACACAGATCAGTGTTGGCCAAGAAAATTCCAGCTATGGCGGCTCCAACAGCACCCAGACCTAGCGACCACATCCCCATTTCAAGAAGCTCCCCTTCCAGTCCAGACCCCAATGACACTGCAGCCCAACAAAGCAGAAACATGAAAGTGGTTGTTGAAACGGCTGTGAACTCTAATCTAAACATGCAGCACTGCTGAGAAATACCTCAAGCTCTTGTTTTCTACAAGAAATCATACCTCCTGGAGTCCAACAAGACCCAGCATGCCCACCTAGTGCCAGGGAAGTTTCGAGCAGTTTGTGTTACAGTCAGGCTTTCTGCTATAACAGCCTCTCATCTGACCCTAAACTAAACCACACCAATGGGATTAACTATTTCAAACACACATTAGATAATATTTAAACTAATTGTGAAATCTTTTTCTTAATTATCTGGTCAAAGAAATATCTAAATATTTAATATTACATTTGATCTCAAGTCTTTAAACATCCATTTGTCAAAACATTATTCCAAAAGTTAAAAATATGTAATTTCCACCTGCACAAAGCTCATTTATATGTTAACTTCTACATTGCATCAATTTAAAGTCAGTAAAAACAGCATATTTTTTCTAATGTGAATTTAAACTTGAGATCACACACTCTTTTCATGGCATCTGAAAGATAAAAATCAAATATGAAATTCAGTGACACATCTTTTTTCGCTTTGCTTAACCGTGTCTGGAAGACTTGGACCCATTCCAAGACAGAGTAAGTAAACTAAAGCATCGCTATGTTCAGACCAGACCACAAATATTTCGATGTGAAATCTCTTTTTGTTTGTTGTCTGGGTTGTTACAGAGGACAGCTAACAGTGTATACAGGCACACATGTCCTTGCCTGAAGTTATCTTGTTTGGATCTGGGCTTGCTTTGGCTTTACTTTGGTGAAACAGAGCGCTCTGGGTCATTAGAAACTGGCTTTTGGCATTGGTGGAGGGCTTGCTGCTTGTGGCAGAGCTCCCCAGAGGGAGTGCACTGCAGCACAGGGAAATTCTCCACCTCAGCGCTGTCGAACATCTGGACAGAGCCAGCATCAGGGACTGTGGTACAGGTCTGAGTCTCTCGCTACAAAAGACCCTCAAGATTTCACTGTAAGACACAAAACACAAGGCTTTTCTAAGCAGGTTAAACCCTCCCACCATGCCATGCTGCACAGTACAGACTTACTTGAGGAGAGATCCTTTTTAGCAGGCTAACAAGTGTAATATTCTGTGACATTTTACTGTCAAACCAGTTGGCTCTGTTTCACAAAGTAATTTCTCACTCCTTAGATGACAAGAAAAACCACTGGAACAAAATCAAAATGCAACGCGTGAAGTTGAAAACGTGTGGCTCTTGTCTTACCGGTCTTACAGCGTGAATGTTCAGCCACCATAAATAAACGGGCTATTTTTAAACTAAAGCATCCTAAATGAACGAACATGTCAGACTGAAACACTAACTTGTAAAATCAGTTTACAATCTGCTGCAGAAAAACAAAAACATCTGAATTATCTGTCAAACTGTTTGAAAGTAGGAATGTTTAATACTAACTTGTTACTTTTCCCGCCAAGCAGAAAAAATGGACTTCTCTCCTGAGTTTCAGCTCATCTGGCTACAAACACCAAGTCGCTCAGATGCATCTGTGGTGCACTTTATAACTCACACACACAGGAAATGATTAAAAAATTGCAGCAGCCAATAGAAACGTCTGTAACTAAATAAATGCTGTGGACTTTGATATCCAGTTGCAGACATGGCACCAAAAAGAGCTGTCAACACATGTAATTTAGTGTTTCATACCAACACTGAAAACAATCATTATTTATTATTTTAATTAAATTTCTCTCAAGTGCCATGGAAAGGTCATGATTAGGAAAAAAGGGGGAAAAAAACTTAGGTAAATCTACCCAGTTACTTTAAAGTGAACTTTAATGGTATTTTATCCTGGATTTAGTACAAACAATGGCAGGAATTTTCATGGATCTGTGCTGGTAATTTGATGGAAACATGTTCAACACACACACACACACATATATATATATATATATATATATATATATATATATATATATATATATATATATATATATATATATATATATAGATGACACTATTTTGTTAAACGTTTAAAATAAAGTTATTCGCCAGATTTATTGTTTTAGAGTAGACTTTAAATGCACACATCCTCGTTCTTCTGTACTTTACTCTAGTGTTTATCGTGTTATGTAATGGCTTACCTAATTTTTTTCAAATGTTTTAACACACAACTTGTTAAGCTCCATTGTCAGATTGCTTGAGGACTTTCACACCTGCGTCATGTTTGTTTTTACAACTTGCAAACCAAAAGATGAAACAGCAAAACAGACCAGTAACTGCTCCGACTACAATTTAAACGATTCATGACCTTGATACTCAGATTGTGTAACTAAACTAACAGAAACCGATAGGCTCCACAGGCCACGCTTAAATGACAATTAATACGGACAGCATCGAGGTTTGCACCGTTTCGTTAGGGAAGTCGTTCGGTTTAAAGTTACTGCAGTTTGTCCCGATAGTGACGGTGGTTTTGTTTCAACAGTCCACTAATTAGCATTTATGCATTTAGCAATAAAACTTTGCTCTACAGGATCTGGGTTGGAGCTAGCTAACAGCAGCGACTAAATATATGTGGATACTGCCCCTTTTATATAAAAGTTATTCATTAGTTTAATCATAAAATAGCACTCACCAGAAACAATGAAGCAGCAAAAAAACGTCTGAATAGACGCTTGTCAACAGATTTCTGCGCAGGCGTACTAAACGAATTTGAGTGCAGGCAAACTAATCGATCAAGACAGCTGACATTCCGATGAAAAGACTGTTGCAAGACAGAGTACAAGATTTGACGACAGGTAAAATCATAGAATGTATATAAAAAGAAGAAAAAAACAGGAAACCTCATAGAAAACGAGATAATATACACATTCATATTCTTACACTATTTGAAATGTTGTTATATGCCACTGTGTTGGGCGTGTGTTTTTTATATATATTTTTTTTACTATTCTGTCCTTTTATGATCATGTCTTTTTGATTAGTATGTCTTGTATGGGTCCTTTACCCTTTTTTCTTGTATTACATAGTTTGCCCATTTTGCCAATTCTTTCACTGCTTTAACTCTCTTTACAGTCAATTGGGACTTTTCCTGTAACATTGTAAATGGTGTCCCCTGACTATCTGTGGCCCCATGGAGGTATTGTCCAGAAGCCCTGTTCAGATGTGTGCTTATGGGAAATTATGACCAAAGGAGACTTTCTGTTAGCATGACTGCTGGATTGATTTATTGAAAACTGTTAGATAGCATTTCCAGTTAAGCATCCCAAACGTTTGTTATCCATCATGTCGGCACATAAGTTGTCTTAAGTCTTGGATTTTGCATGTTATAACATCAGAGCTGTTCTCTCAGCAGAGTTTAGAAACAAATCATCATAAAAACACACAAAAGACCATCAGCTAAACAAGTTCAGGTGTGCAGGCAGTGGATCAATAAACTGTTAAAGTGGCATTATTGGACTGCACCGAGTAATAAAACAGCAATATGAGACTGAGATCATCTATGTTACATGAAGTTGCAGTTTTAGTAAGTTTTAACATGTTTAAAGCATGTGTGAAACTAATACATAATAACACACAAAAATGTCCATTCATTCACAAAGAAGTCTATCTTGCCATGTTGTCTCGCATTTTGCGGGTGGCTCTGAGCACTGCCAACATGTTTACTTTATCTCCAAATTCCTTCTCACGGTGCTCCAATAGAATACCCTGAGGGAATGACAGTTGATCAACAAAGCAGCAGAAACACATTCAGACTCATGTGTTATTAAGTTTTTATTCTGTCAGTTACACCCTACCTGATTTCCTGGCCCAATGACAAAGATTCCTCCCAGCACAAATCCTTCACCTCTCAGATTTCCTGTGAAGCCCCTTCGGTAGGCCCTCCAGAGGTTCTTCCACACACCAATCCGCAGAAACATGGACAGAATCATCCGCCTCACTTTAGGGCCATAGAATTTTCTCTGATAGTGATATAAAATCAGCTTATATTGTAACTTGAAGCTTTATGTGAGTTTTTTTTTTTTTTTTTTCAAAACAGACCTGCTTATCTACATAGACCTTCCCACAAAAGTACTTCTTGAAGCTGTCCAGCTCCTTGCCAAGGTTTTCCTTCACCACTGCAAAGAGAGGGACTTCAAGATCCTGCAGCTGTGACTTCAGAGAGGACAGCCCAGCGGCCTCCTGGAGAAAAAGCAAAAATAATAATATTATAAATGAAGGATAAACAGTCATCACTGCATACAAAATAAAATCACTTCATACCTCCCTGCACAGTAATCATCCAGGTCGCCGCACAACCATGATCACAGCTCCAGTGTTCTCCCACAGAGTTCTGGCCTTGAGTGTCTCATGGCCTAAAAGACGTAGAAGAGCTTCATTAAATCTAAAGGTTACTGACTTTTCTTCCGAATGGATGGTTCACATGAAGATAAAGTCCCATAACTGTATCAGTCTCACAAAAAAATTGCAATCTTTCCTTCTCTGAAAGGCGTCCTTAGTTGTTGGCTCTTGCTATCATTATGAAGAAGAATTTAATCAATCAATCAATCAATATTTTTTTATAAGGCACTTTTCATGCAACAAAAAATGTAGCACAAAGTGCTTAAAATTAAAAGTAGAAGAAAGAGCAAAAACAATATAAATCATAAAATCCCTCTAAATCAAGAACCCAGCAAACACGTAAAACCATGTCCCAACCCCATTTATTGCGTCGGAAAGCTAAAACACTGCAAAAATAAAAGATGTTAATACAAAATAATAGTGTAAGACAAAAAAACATAAAATATAAAAAAATAAAGACAGAGTAAGAAACTCTAAAAGACATGAAATTCACAAAGTGTTGGATTGTTCACCCACTAATGGGACTGGAGTCATGAGACAGGTTAGTTACCAAACTGGAGGTGTGCTGTTGCAACAGTAATCCTGCTCTTTATCAGCTAAAGTACTTAATATAAACACACAATTTAACAGGAAAAAAGACTCCTTTCACAGTGTAGAAAGTTACTTGACTTGTATTGTGGACTCACCACCTCCAGTTGTCTTCAGCTCTGTGTTCTCCAGCACTTCTAGGTTGGCCCATACTGGTTTGGTCTGAAACCAGTCTGTGATGGAGCCGATGAGCTCTGCAACAAACAGGCTTACAGCTTTCAGGACTGTGGTCGCAGTCACCATGGTTGGCTTTGCAGGCCACCTGTGAATGAAACATGGACACGCTTTTGGATTCGTCTGCATGATAACATGAATAGGTTTTCTTTCTTCTATGCTCACTTTCAAACATTTTTGCTGCTAATTTTAATCTTGAAGAGCACAAGACTGCCCTTTTCTTCCTCTGCTGTCGTTAAGATTTTGATTAGCTTAGCAAGATCCAGACATTTTCTCAGAAATAAAAAAAAAATAAAAAGGAAGATAAAATATGCAAGTTTCTAATGGCTCAGGATTGAACTGCACAAAAACAAGAAAATGGTTATACTCACCACTCGGTAGCTCTCCACTAATGAGATGGAATCAGATGTTTTCAAGCAGCCCTTTAAGCCCTGTAAACTCAGATCCAGCCAATCACGATGAAAGCTTTGCTTATGGGAACAAAACACAATAGGAATTCCTCAGACTGCTTTGAAACAAGGGTCACGTTGAGCTGTACCCTGAATCACCCATTCAGCAGCAACACAGCCTCAGCTGCTGAATAGTTGTTTCACATGTTTATGGAATCAGTTATAATGACAGAATTTTGTCACAGCTGTTTGCATCTGTAAATGTAACAAGGAATAGTCACAAATCAGTCACAAATAGTCACAAAAAGTGAAATCAATTCAAAAAAGTTTGAATTGATTTCACTTTATTATTACCATGATTATTATTTTTTCGTATCATACTTTAATCACTGAATTGTGTAGTGGAGGTTATAGCTCATTTTATTCTCCAGGATTTTGGCTTTTCATTGTAAACAGAGCAACTGTGAAGTCGCGGACCAGACTCTGAAATCAGACTCGGAGCAAGACTGACCTCTGCAGGAGGTGCGGGATGTTAAAGTGAAAACTTATTTTAGGTTAAAAAATAACTTCATTTTTTATCATTTTAACAGTTGCTGATGAAAATGCCCAGGATCTTTCTTTGTAGCTCTTAATCTGTTGATTTGTTTGCCTCTGATCTACAGACCTAAAAACTTATATGATCAACAGGATTTCCTCAGATTTGCCTAGAGTGAATTATTATTTTACACATCATTGATGGCCACATTAACCACTCAGTAATTTTCAGATGGCTGATCTCAGTTGTGTTAAAATGATTTCTAAGTCAACAACAAAAAAAAGCTTCAAAATCTTTTTGTTTTATAAAATCCTTCCTGATAAATTGTGCATAATATTCCTGAAAAACAGACAAAAAATAAGCATAGTGCGCTGAAAATATACCTCTGCTGAGTCAAACCCTAAATGATGTTATTTAAGTTAGTATGATAGTGTTGCCATTTAAAGCGATCCAACTGAGAATCAGCATTTAAACACGTACAAGACAATTCACATAACTTTTGTGGTATTTTTTTTATAATGCTACTTGGTTTGAGTTGATATGATTTATGTATTTGTCCTTTTTTTAAATCTATAAGTTTGTATTTTATGGTCACAGTTCTTTCAAAACAAACAAACAAGCAAAAAAAAAAAAAACCCAAAAAAAAAAAAACCTGTGTCATAATTTTTTATCTTTTTACCACAACAGCAGTGAAGATAGCCGCTTGATAAGAGGAGCTATTGATAAAAGCAGCCTGGTGCAGTAAATGGGGGTCAGTGTGTGTGTGAAGGGGTGGAGGTACATTATGCACTGACTCTTTATTGCATTTTAGTTATTTTTCTTTAGTGTGTCATTTCCACATGAAGTATGTTAAGAGTATCACCAGAGTAGGGAATTTGCATTATTCCTTCATTCAGTGGGAGCAGCTTCACACAGGAATTTGCTGAGGGCCCTAACTGGGTAGGAATCAACAGGATATGGTGACAGTTCTCATGCCAAGCTACTGCACTCCCTCTGGCTGTTCTGCTCAGCCACTTTTTGGACTTTTTCCCTGACTATACGCTTGCTTTTGTTGTTGCAAACAAGTCAGGATGCCTGTTATGAATGATTAGTGGCTTGCTGTGATCTGATTTGCACTTATGTCATCTGTAGATCCAGTGAAATCATATGCTGTTTTGAATCGCCGTTCATTAGACATAGACACACGTAAGCATGTACACAAATACATGACAGTCTTCATTTTGAACAATGCTGCAGTAGTGGGAGTGTATGGGACCACCAGCCAATCACAGCAGAGGATTTGTACCCCACCTCCTAAGGACGGGTCTTGTTCGCAGGAATTGGTTGACATGTAAGAGTTTTATTGTGCAGGTGAAGCCAATCAGACAGCGAGGTCGATCATTGTGAAAGGATTTGGAGTCTGACAGTAATTATTACCCAAGCACATCTGAGATGAGTTGTCTACTTTTAGATTTGTTTCATGCTACGTGTGGCTCTTTAATGGCAGATATAATCCTTTTTTTTGGTGGACTGTGTTAACATTAAAAACCACAAAGTGAAAATATCAGCATGATAATAAAAGTCAGTAAAATTACAGACCATTGATAAGAGGAATTATCAGTAGATCTGTAGACAGCAGCCTGGACACAGGTTGTGCATTTATCTCCTGTTTATTGACAACTTCTTACATACTAACTTGTACACATTCTCCCTGGTGTTTCAAGCATAATGTAAAAGTTCATGCCTGTCAAGATCCAACGTATTCTGCCTCTTCCAGATTAAACTGGTTTGAGGCCAGTTGGACTCAGAGAGCAGAGAGGCATGGAGTGGATAAAACTGCATGTCCTTGAACCTGAGGAAAGACAAACAGGTGTTAACAGCCCCTGAGGCCGCGAGAGCACCTTTATCTCATCCTGTTCTGTCAAGTTTCAGGCCGGGTGACCCTCGTGCAGCTCCTGACTGAGCTTTTTAAATTTAAACACAGTAGCGTTCAGTGTGACACATTTTCATGCAGCCAATCCAGACAAAAGGAGGGTACGCAGAGGACTGATTTGGTTTTGGGACTGGTCGTGTTCCGGCTAAGATGGGGGAAAGTTCAGGGGAGATGATGTGATAAAAGCAACTTATTTTCATCTTAATGGAAATATTTAAACTTATTACCATGTTTACTTTTTATCTTCTGAGTGTTGCAGCAGCTCAGCAAGATTTAATCCATCACTTCTCATGGACCCATTAAACTCATTATGAACTTTCATTCATTGATTTTCTTGACTGCCCAATCCTATCAAGAGTCGTGGGGAAGCTGCAGCTCACCGCAGCATTCGCCGGGCGAGATACAACTCTAAACTTCATTTTACAACATATCAAACACTCTCTTAATCCCATGAAGATTTTTGCATCTTTACAAAATTTCCTTTCATTTTTGAGCAATCCCGTCAACAAACTGAACCAGCTGTATGATCGCCATGGTGGAGGTAGCAATGCCTGCACAGGGACAACAGACCACAACTAGGCAGTTCAGAGTCAATGCTGTGGTTTTATTCTATGATATAACTGTTTACACATGTGCCATCAATGGTGTTCTCTGAAGGTGGCCTTACTTTAAAAGAAAAGTATTCTGCTTTTTACAAGATTCTGCTGAATTATTATATAACTAGAGATTACACTGTTGACACTAGTGGCAGTGTTTATACATCATTATCATTATTTTTAAGTTACTTTGCTGCTTAAAGTGAGACTTTGGGCAAATTAGGTAAATTGGCATCAATATATTTACATAGATGGCTCATGATTTGACTAAAGAAATTGGATTAATGGCACATGAGTTACAAAACTGCTCTATAAGGATGAAAAAATGAATCATCCACAATTTACTGATTGAGCATGAAAGTAATTAGTTTGGATTGATCAATGAGTGTTTAAAGAACTGTACATATTCTCATTCCTGTCAGAAATATAATATTGGTTATCTTTCAACCTAACAAGAAGAATCTCAAAAAAAAACAAAAAAAAAAAACGAACACACACACACTCATACATTTTTTTTGTCAGTCATTAACAAGTCTTTCAAATCTCTGTTTCAGAGGGCACTCACATGTGTATGCGTAATAAGTTTGTTTTCACCAGAGCTTCTATCCCCACAGATTAGAGTCAGGTCAAATCGAACGCAGCTGCATCATCCAGCAGCCGCTTGCCATACTTGTGCTCTTTGGCAGGCAGGATTTCACGTCTTCTCTAGTTTAATCTAGTTGAAGTTTGTTAAGCTGAACAACCTCAGACCTCTGACCCCTGTCACATCATATGCTGCTGTCACTGTTCTGTATCGAGTCTAACTAGGTTTGGCTTGTGCAGGGTCAGTTAGAAAGGTGGTTAAATAAATGACAACACAAGACTCATATAATGTATACTTGATTCAGTCTTCCTGTTAATGTGCTGTATTCAGTGCAACGTGTTTGTGAAATGGAGGAAGGAATCATTCCAGCAACAAAGATAAACAAACAGCTTATCTTAGATGAACTTTATCATAGAACTTCAGTTGTTTCACTTGTTAATCTTTTATCGAGCTAATTATTACAGCTAATCTTCAAACTAATAAAGGGGAAGTGGAGCCATTATGCTTCAACTTTATTATGTTACACACCTGCCCCTACGTAGGTATCCAAAGACTTGTACTGGGTATAACATTTTCAAGTGTTTGAATGAAATATTGGCCAAAGCTTTTAAATAATACACATATGTGAAAACAATAAGTAATTTTCAAAATTACTTGTGGACTACACATACAAGTATCAGTTTTACAACCCACAAACACTGTGTGCTGGCTCTATGAAGGCCTCCAGGTGTTGACCAATAAGAATATAGGATTGGGAAGGAGTGTTTCAGCCACGAGCTCAATACTGTATAAATATGTTGTAATGACAACATCTTAATTTTTTCCTTTTGACCATTAGTTAAATGGTAAATGGACATGTATTTATATCACTTTTCCAGTCATGTCGACCACTCCAAGTACTTTACAGTATATGTTAGAGTCACCCATTCACACACACATACACTCATGCCCCAATAGGCACATCAGGGGCAATGCAGTTGTGTGTCTTGCCCAAGGACACTTAGGCATGCAGTCAAGGGAAGCCTGGAATTGTTCCACTGACATTTGTGTTGGAAGACAACTGCTCCTCCACCTGAGCAATAGCATATAGTAATTACAAAGTTAAATACAATATTGTATACACATATTTAGGAAAAATAAAGTACAAATAACTGGTTTAAATCCTAAACTTTTGTGCCCCACAGAAAACAGAACATAACACATGTTGATCTTATGCTAGAATCAATTACATAATAATACAAACAATGTCAAAGTACTATTGGCTCACCATTAGTTAGCATTAGTTTGAATTCGAATGATGTTTTTTTTTCTCTTTGGCTGTTTGTCCTGATGTCAGTGAAATAAGTATTAGTATTATTTTTTTCTTCAACTATGTGCTATTAGCTAGCTAGCACAATTTTAGCTATTGATATTAACAACATTTCCATCCATCCATGGAGCTGTCATGTTAGGCTATTATCAATTGTTTCCATAACACTTTAATGATTGTTTAATCTGTAGTTTAATTTAACTATCCATTTTTTGAAAAAATGTATTACATGTAGCTAGTTACCTTTAACTAATTAATATAGATTTCCTGCATGTTTACTCATTTTTGGAGGGATATGAAGTTTATATGTTGATTTTGTTTTTAAGTACCCAGTCAGTGTTATCATTACACCTATTACTTCGTTCCTGTTTGAATTTAGTCTGCTGGTCTGGGAAAAGATATAAGATTAGATAGTTTATTTGTCCTTTCAACACAAACTGTGCATCACTGCTGAGCATGTTCTGTTTGCTGTTTGAAAAGGTTTCCTAGCTCCACATCAAATGCTCACTCTATCCCTGCAAACATGCTGCAGTTTTATTAAAACAATGCTCACACTAACTCTGTGGTCACTGTAGGTTTTGTTTCAAATCCACTTTAAATTGACCTTAAAGCGCTCAGGAAGAGTGGTATTTTATGCGCAACAGGGAGCTACTTCACATTCTCGTCTCATTTCATGAGGCCAACTCAACACCAACCGAAATTAGAGCCAGATGAGGGAGAGATGGAGGGCAAGACTTTGTCTCTGCATTTTCTACACTGCAGTAAAGAAAGTGTAGTCTCTTCATTGTTGTATCGTTTTGTTTTGTTTTGTTTTTTTTTTGTTTATGTTTGATTTAATGATTTTTACATCACAAGGAGTTCATGTAAATTATAAAATAGTGCCATTTGCTTCTGTGTGGCTGAGAATCCCATTGCTCATGGTATGTTTCCATGTGCCAAACACTGCTGCACAACTTCTGCTTTACTGCTGAAACACAGACACAGTCACTCACCTGAAAGGCCATGAAATATCTCAGAGACACATCTTTGTTATTTAATCTTCTCCCAGGAAATGGTTGGATATATGCTGCAGTTGTACGAAGACAACGGCCCCAGGCTGGGACTTGGATGGAAAACAGCATTTATACAACAATGACTGTCTGCTCCAAACTTAATTATTGGCAGTGAGTGAAAGTAAGTAATTACATAAAACTGTGCTGAAGTACAAATTTGAAATATTTAGATTTTATATTGTGCAGTAAATACATACATCATGAATTACACCATATCTACAGTAATTTAAAAATGTATTTTTGATCATAAAATTGATTTAATAATAATTAAATAACCTTTATAACTAGCCTATGTAAGAACATATACCGCTCCCAGGGCATCCAAAAAGCCAGTCTAAAGTCTAAATGGACACCCATGATTGTGTTTTTTTATTGCTGCATTCAGCATCTCACAATATTGGAGTTGTAAAGAAGTATTTTCAACCCAGATTAATCTCTTTGTTATGTGCTCAAATACTTGCCACAATAATACCTAAAATACATTAATATTTATAATGTTTGGGGGGTTTTTTCGTTGTTTTTGTTTTTAGAAATATTAAAACAAATCAAAAACCCATCTATTAGCTATTTATGTGGGACACTCTACACAGGTCATGACCGCATCAAAATGCTCGACAACATTTAAAATTAGCTTAATTAGGTTTAATTTATGAGTCATGACTTTACTTGAGATGTTGCTGGATATGACTCTGAGGACATTTCAGTTGAAATGCTCATGTGTGGAGCAAGCACCAAGAAAATGAGCTTGACCACAACTACCTGGTTACTTTCCACTGCTGTAGCTTGTTTCAGATGTTCTTTCGTGTTTTAAATATGTTGCAGATTGTAGTTATATTGTTGGTTTAATTTCTCCTTGACTTACAGATTTTACAAATCAAACAGATTTTCCTCATGGGATATATACAGGACAAATTGCACCATATCTGCTGTTGACAACACTGTTATGTCTATAGGTTACCCCAGTCTGGTTGATTCCCAGGACACACAACTGTCCCACTGCTGTAATGAGGGGAGGGGAACCTGGTTGAGAAATTTCTGCCTCCACCTTGGAGGGGGACACACCCTAAAGCAGATCAACTGAAGCAGGTGTTAACTGTAAATACACACTCAAATACACTGTTGTACACAAGGGGTTAACAAACTGTTGCTGCGAGCTGAAACACCCACCCATCATCCACTCCCCCTGGATTGGACTGTCCCATGGATTCACATGACGTGTGTGTGTGTGTGTGTGTATGTGTTTGTGCACGAATGACAGAGTTTGCGTGTATTCATGTGTTCCCCTGGCTATATATACTGAGCCATGTGGACACAGACGTGGAGTTTTGAAGGAAAAACTGTACTGGCTGCAGGGCTGCTGGATCCCAGTTCTCTGTTACTGCGGTGAAGAGAAGCAGAGGGAATATAAAGCTGCCTTCAGATCCCCCTGGACTGCTCACTGGAAATTTAGAAACATCACAGAGTATCTGGCCCCGCAGAAAAAAACTTCCGATATGCTGGATGATGGCTCTTTCATGTTCACCTCGGAGTCTGTAGGAGAGGGACATCCAGGTGAGTCTTTAGCCACCTGCACACACAATAAAAATGCAAACATTAGGATTCTTCACAACTTGTCAGCCGTTTCCCTTTTTGCTATGAAAACATCCCAACTTCTACATGTTTTTTAGCTATACTAATACTTCAAACTCATATTTATAAGTGTTAACATGATGCAAGATAGAAAAAATGTCCAAAATCAATCTCATGTGTTGTATATTTACTCTTCAAGCATGTTTGGTATTCTGTTCACTGCAGCATGTGTTTACTGCCCTTCACTCTCACTTCTGAATTGCAGGAGGTGAATGTGTGCACACCAGGGTGGTGTAAGGTTGCATGCTGGGAAAAAAAAAACAAAAAACCAGATTGACAATTTGAAGTACAGCCCACTTAAAAGAAAGCTTGTTTAACTAGTAAGCTAATGATAAAAGTTAAAGAACACTCTGTACTGTACTCAACTGCATGTAGATGCGCGTTGTCCACCCACGTTAGGGTGTTGTAATCCTTTTACAATATGTAATCTCACAAAGTCCCCTGTGAGGAATCGATAGGAAATGCAGTTCAGTAGAAGCAGTTGTTCTGTTTCACAGATAATGACAGAACACAACGTGTTTGCCTCCAGATGTCGCTGTGAAATAAATCATATGGATCATCTTGTAGTGGACACATCTCTGTCCAATGTCCATCTCGTCACTGATAAAAACAAAGAAATGGCATCAAGTAAAAGTTCTGTACAAATGAATTCAGGACTAAACTTTATACCTTTACACAAGTGTGCGACCTTGGGGGGATGTTGCATGGCACACCTGGACTGTTCCCACAGATAGTGTTTTTTAAAAAATTTTTATGTGCTGCTCCACGTCTGCAGGGAGAAAACTTAGTCAGTCAATTTAAACTTATGTGCAGTAGGTGTTCTGAAATGAAAAGCATTTCAGAAGTCCATGCAGCCAGATGTTGAGGTTGTTGCTGATGTAACCTGTGTGCTGCATTGCTTCAGCAGGATGACAAAAAAGGGGGATGAATGGGGCGGCTTGTGAGGTATTGTCCCCCTGCTGTGTTCCTATCACAGTGGTACAAGTTAAACACAAAACTCCTCTTGTTTGAAAAATTAATATGTGATCTATCAGAGAAATAAGTGCAACCAAGAACCCCAACACTAACATCTGTTGTTCAAAACAGACAGTAATAATGCTGTAATAGAACTTTTCTGTCTTTTATACAACAATCAATGCGTGTCAAACTTTTTTTTTTTTTTAATTCAAATGACATTATTTCTGTTTTATCTCATTTTCCCACAGACAAAATTTGTGACCAGATCAGTGATGCGGTTCTGGATGCACACCTGAAGCAGGACCCTGATGCCAAAGTGGCCTGTGGTAAGTGATCTTTAATTCAGATTGCGATAAGCGACAGATACATAGAGATGTTTGTCTTAGTGTGTGTGTGTGTGGTGGGGGGGTTTGTTGTTGTTGTTGTTTTTACCTTATCTGAAGCATAACAAATGACAGACTGTGATCGGTTTAGCAGAGAATGAACAAAAACAATCATCTTAAGATTTCCTGCAGTTTTCAGATTTTTTTACTCGATGATCACTGTGAGCTTGCTAATGATAGCAAACGGGCTTGTCATAGCTTTACTTTTATTATTGCGTGTTTAATGTGTTCATTTTGTTGCCAGAGACGGTGTGTAAAACCGGCATGGTGCTGCTCTGTGGTGAAATCACATCTCGGGCCAACGTGGACTATCAGAAGGTCGTGAGGGACACCATCAAACACATCGGCTACGACAACTCTGAGAAAGGTGAGGGAAATAACACACAGAGTACCAAAGCCAGAGGTTGCATCTCCTCTCCGTCACCAGGTCTGAGCTGTTCATTTTCCATCTGCAGGTTTTGACTATAAGACTTGTAATGTGCTGGTGGCCCTGGAGCAGCAGAGTCCAGACATCGCTCAGGGTGTCCATGTTGACAGAGAGGAGGAGGACATCGGAGCTGGAGACCAGGTTGGACTGTTGCATCATTCCCATTTGGCTCATGCTGTAGAAAAATTAACAACTGTTTAATCATTTACACACTCAGTGTGGTGAATTTTTACAAATATCAAATCAATTTGATTTTATTAAATTAAAATCAAATGCTGTGATGGATTGGTGACCTGTCCAGGGTGTACTCTGCCTCTCGCTCAGTGATTGTTGGGATAGGCTGCAGCTTCCAAGCGACCCTCAATGGGCCTAAGTAGATCAGAAAATGAATGCATGAATAATATCCAATGTCCTCCTTGCCTATGTGTTTGTTATGATTTCATCTGTCATTACTTCTCCCTGCTGATGATCACATGTGCCATTTCACCCCTGTTTGCATCTTTCAACACTCTTTCCCTCCTCTGTTCTGCAGGGTCTGATGTTTGGCTATGCCACAGATGAAACAGCGGAGTGTATGCCTCTCACCATCGTCTTAGCTCACAAACTCAATGCAAAGATGGCTGAACTCAGACGCAACGGCACTGTACCCTGGCTGCGCCCTGACTCTAAAACACAGGTGAGGTTGTTAATATAACCTATGCACAACTGTGTCTTGAAGCAACACAAAGGCAGTCTTTCTGTAAACTGCTTTAGTTCCTGGATGTCTTTCAAGAGATTATTTTGGTACCAGCACACAAAATCGGCTCAACAGTAGCTGTTCCAAGTATTTCAGATAAAGCTGTCTGTACAGAAATAATAGTCTTCGTAGTGATTTAGAGGCAATCAAATGTTGAATGCAAGTCTTTGATGTAAACTTAGTAATGACCTTCTTTAACCTTTTCCAGGGCAAAAGTTAAAGGACATGTCCAAAAAGGAAGAAAGGAGGATGCTGGGGGATAAATTCTAGTTTCACATTAGATCAGCATGTTTTAAAGAGCAGGATCATCATAAGAGACAACAACGTAACAAAGAGTTATCTCAGCTATTTAGAAAAATGGGACACCATTCAAGTTTGTCAAAGAATTTTGATCATTTTATTATTTATGATAAATAATATTATTAAAAGACTTAAACTCTTTAGAGAAATCTTTACATACAAAGACAAAAGAGCAGAATGAAATGAATGAGATTTTCTTTATTAGAATTAAATTAATAGGTTCACACACACACACACACTCCCACACGTCAGAAAACATTTGTGACAAAGCTCATCACTCTATCCACATAAATATTCACAAAATTACATTACATTACAAAATTACATTAGTGCAAAGAAAAACATGATAAAGACCATCCTCTGGGCAAATGCTCACTCAAGATGAAAGTGAAGTGAAATGGAAAATTATTTTGTAGTAGAAGTAGAGTCATCTTACGGCTTTTTTATCAATAGAAAATAAAATATGAGCAGTTTCCAACACGTTTTACCAACTTTTGAGTGTGTATCCATCCAACAGGTGACAGTACATTATGACCAGAAGGATGGAGCTGTGATCCCAAAGAGAGTTCACACCATCGTCATCTCTGTCCAACACGACGATGGTATTTCTCTGGAGGAACAGCAGAGGATCCTGAAGGAGAAGGTACACCTCTTCACCTGGCTTTGAGCGCTGAGCTGCTTTCGAAATGAAGTCACATTTCTGATATTGATGCTGAACTATTCCCATCAGGTGATCAAAGCCGTGGTCCCTGCTAAATATTTGGATGACAAAACCATCTACCACCTCCAACCCAGTGGCCGCTTTGTCATTGGAGGACCCCAGGTTGGCATCACACACTGAACTGTTTTGTTTTATGTAAATGTTTAAACTTTTATTGAGTCAGGGGACAAGAATCTTAAGGTAAAAACACATTTTTAAAGCTTGTCCTATCCCAAACATGCAGCGACACAGGATAGTTGATGACAAAACAGGTACAAATCACATGAAACGTATATCAAAACCATTCAAATGTTCAGCTCTTCCAGGTTTTTTAGTCTTTGACTTTCTATATTCCGAGTTTAATCATTTTCAAAGTGAATAGGAAAATCTTCAAATCCTCTTGAGCGCTTATTTCTCTGTAATCTTGTTTCACATCGAAAGGTGCTTAGTCAGGTTATTTGGGTTTCTGCATGCAATGCGCCGCGTTAAAGGAGAGTCAGCAACCAGTCCAGCAAGCAGTTGTGTTTTTAGCTTCTACATACAATAAAGTTACAAATACTTTTAAGAATGTGTATGAGATTTCAGCATTGTCAGCACATACATCAGCTTCCAGATGCACCACAGCTGCATTTCAGCTCCCCATGTCATTCAGCTAAAATGTCAGTCTTTAACACATCAGCACCAAGTCAGAATTTTTATCACTTACTTAATGTTTTTAGTTGTTTTATTAACCAGAATTCAGTTAAAGAGACAGTATTCAGGGAATGACATTTTCAGGGAATGTGGGTGGGGGTGTGTGTGTGGGTGTGGGGGGGGCATGGAATAAACTTTCATTGTTATGCAGATGATACTCAACTATATTTATCCTTTAAACCAGATGAAACAAATCAGCCCAATAGGCTACAAAATTGTCTCATAGACATAAAGACTTGGATGTCTAGAAATTTTCTCCTCTTAAACTCAGATAAGACTGAAGTAATTCTCGTTGGATCTGAAAAACTCAGAGCTAAATTTTCCGGTTTTGTAATGAACCTGGATGGCATTACTTTAGCTTCCAGTGCTACAGTGAGAAACCTTGGAGTAATATTTGACCCTGACCTGTCCTTTGGCCCACATATTAAGCAGGTTACTAAAACAGCCTTCTTTCATTTACGTAATATAGCCAAAATTAGGGACATTCTGTCTCAGAGTGATGCAGAAAAACTGGTTCACGCTTTTGTTACTTCGAGACTAGATTACTGTAACTCTCTATTACTGGGCTGTCCTAAATATGCCCTGAAAAGCCTTCAGCTGATCCAGAATTCTGCAGCCAGAGTCCTGACCAGAACCAGCATGAGAGATCATATTTCTCCAGTTTTAGCCTCTCTTCATTGGCTGCCTGTTGAATCTAGAATAGAATTTAAAATCCTTCTCCTTACATATAAAGCCCTCCACAACCAGGCACCACTATATATCAAAGACCTCATTGTTCCTTATATACCAAGTAGAGTACTTCGTTCGCAGACTGCAGGCTTACTTGTGGTTCCTAGAGTCTCAAAGAGCCGAGCAGGAGGCAGAGCCTTTGGTTATCAGGCCCCTCTCTTATGGAATAAGCTCCCAGCTAGTGTTAGGGAAGCAGACACCCTCCCCACCTTTAAGACTAGGCTGAAGACTTATCTTTTTGATAAGTCCGATAGCTAGGGATGGTTAGCATCCCTTAGTTATGCTGCTATAGGTTTAGACTGCTGAGGGACATTTCCTGATACACTGAGCTTCTTTCTTTTTCTCTTTATCTCTTTCTGTTACCCCCCTCCCCCCCCATAACAGTGTTGCATCATTAACATGTATGTCTCCTGTCTCAGCAGGTCTCCCTGGCCGGGAGTAGCAGTTCCTGTTGTCTGTTGTCTTTCTGTCCTCTTCCCCCCACACAGCAGAGGCAGATGGCTGCCTGTCCTGAGCCGGGTTCTGCCGGAGGTTTCCTTCCTGTTAAAAGGGAGTTTTTTCCTTCCCACTGTTGCCAGTGTGCTTGCTCAGGATGGGAGATTGAGTTGGACTCAACTCAATCTGTTGGTTTCCTTATATAGGCTGTTATGAATTGGCCTTCATTATGTTTTCCCCTCTGTTTGTAAAGCGTCTTGAGATGGCATTGCCGTGATTTGACACTATATAAATAAAGTTGAATTGAATTGAATTGAATTGAATTCTTTGCTCTATGTCCTTGTGTGTGTGTATGAGTGTGTGGAAAGAGCTTGTGTCTATTATTTTTAAATGCCTTTTTATCCACTGTTTGTTTTAATCCTTATGACATGATTTTATCCTGTAAAGCACTTTGTGTTGCCCGTGGCTTGAAAAGTGCTCAAGAAATAAAGTTTGATTTGAATTGATTTGATTTGATTTAACAGAGCAAGAGAAATTTAGGATTCATGATGTATTTTCAGATGGAATTATATTCCCCTGCTTAAAAAAATGATTGTGGAAGAAAAACATGAAAGAAACAAATAAGTAAATAGTGACTTCTAGCTTTTGCTCATTTTTGACCTTGTTCTTTTTCTTCATCAGGGTGATGCTGGTGTGACAGGCAGGAAGATTATTGTAGACACATATGGAGGCTGGGGGGCTCATGGTGGCGGAGCCTTCTCTGGCAAAGACTTCTCAAAAGTCGACCGCTCTGCTGCTTATGCTGCTCGCTGGGTGGCCAAATCTCTTGTGGAAGCCAAACTGTGTCGGAGAGTTCTGGTTCAGGTGAGTTCAGAATTTCGTCATACAGTAACGCTTGCAGACCATGCAGAAAATCTGAAGCTGGTGATGCTGATAAAACACTTCTGTATCCATGTCTTTATATGCTACAGGTGTCTTATGCCATTGGAGTGGCTGACCCTCTGTCCATCTCTTTGTTCACATACGGTTCCTCCAAGAAAACAGAGGGGGAACTGCTCAAGATTGTCAACAAGAACTTTGATCTGCGGCCAGGAGTTATTGTCAGGTAAACATATAAAATTTTCAAGAAAGTTTTGCTTCCTTTTTTAGAAAAGGTCAGCCCAATTGAGTTTACCCAACTCATAAATCAGGAAATTCATCCATCAATCATTTCTCTTCTAGAAATGTCAAATATATTCTAATATAGGAGGACTGGCTGCCTGTTGATGTCAAATATTATCAATAAAGTTGACTTTTTGTCTTTCATAAACAGAGGTGATCAGTCAACAAAGCAAATATTCTTTAGTTAAGTAGGGAATTTAATACACATCATTGCACAAATGTATGTAACACACTAATCACATGAAAATGTTCTGGGTTAATAGATCTTATGTTAATAAGTTAGGATAAGAACAAATTCAGACACAATATTGCCTGATCTGACTCACTCCACGGCTTTTTCTTTGCAAAATCACATAAATCAAAAGAATCCAGCAGGGTTGCAACACAATCAGCATCAAATCCAGCACAAAATGGACCCTTAATGGCTTATATAGTATAATGTTAAATTTTATGAGGGACTCAGGATTATACTAAAACCACTGTTTCACATCAGTCCCTTATTCCATACCTAGAAGTATAAACTATCACTAAATAAATAAATATTTAAGATATGGTTTAAAAGTGTTCTGAAAATATGCATATATATTTCTTTAAACTTTATTTCTAAAAATAAATAAATAAATAAATAAATAAAAAGTCACATTTTGAATTCAAGTCAAAACAATTTTCTGGTAATTTAACACATTTTTTAATTTCTAAACACAAAATGTAAGAATTCCCAAATGTAAACAGTAAACTGCATGAGACATTTTTTCAAGATAATTTAAAGCTATTTAAATTAAACAAATGAAAAAAAAGCCCAGAATATATATATATATATATATATATATATATATATATATATATATATGTATATATATATATAAATATATATATATATATATATATATATATATATATATATATATATATATATATATATATATATATATATATATATATATATATATATATATATATACATATATATATATCATCACATTTATATAAAAATCATGAGTCTGCAGACATGAATGTCTGAAGCCCTTTGGCTGCGGTTCTCTAGTTCTACCACTAGGTGGCAGTAGAGTGCCTCATAACCAATTACTCCTGTTTATTATTATTTACTTCTGATTGATTTGCATTGTGTAAAATATATGGCATCGATCACATGCGCACATCTTAGTATGTTGGCCTAAACCTCCAACATTCAAAAAGTTGTAGTTTTCTGACATACGCATCATATATACAATTTTTTCTAACTTAATCAAACTTTATTTGGCACTCTTAATGGAATGTTCCACATAAAAAATGTAGTTTTTGCATCTTAAATCTAAATAAACATTTTTTTCTGTCTTTTCTTAAACAATGTTGCATATGTTTTGTATCCTCTGCAGGGATCTGCAACTAAAGCGGCCAATCTACCAGCAGACAGCCTCTTACGGCCACTTTGGACGACCAGAGTTTTCATGGGAGGTGCCCAAAAAGCTTGTCCTTTAAAACAAATTCCACCTGGCTGTCGTGGTCAACCTCGCCTGGAGACTGAACAAGAGGCCTCTTCTTGGTCTGCAACTTCCATCTCCATCGGCTGATCAGACACACTTATTAGACAGAGCTAAAGCCAAAGTAAGAGAGACATAGGGCAGATTTTAAGACGAGAAGAAAATTAGACTGGTTGTTGCTGGTGGACATGCAATGGGAGGTTCTTCTAAAAGAAAAAGATATGTTATTTTCTTTTATCTGGTTTTTTTTTTTTTTTTTTTTTTTTTTTTTTGGTTTTTTTTTTAACCCGCCCACAAAACTCTTAACATCCAGTATTTGGTGCTTTAAACTGTAGATAGTATTGCAATGCAAAGATCATACCTGATGAAGTCAAACCATGGCAAAAAAAAAATGTACTCTCAAGATACATGTACACTATTTGAGGCAAAAGTATGTAAGTGTTGCATTATGTGACTGGTATGATGTTCAGAAACAACCTCAATAATTCATTCTCATAGGGTGCTGTTATACTGTGTCACAAGTGTGAGTACTGTTCAACCAAAGGCTCAGCTTTAGATAATTATTTTTGTGATGACAGTAAAATGCTTTTTGCGGGTTTCACGTTGTAATTTGTGCTACAGGAAGCTGTTTGCGCTGTTACAGTCACTATTTTCTAAAGATTACTCAAAACACAGGAGTAGAGCTAATTTTTTTGGCATGAATTTCCCATCTTTTCTGCCATGTTGTCATTTAAAATTAACCAGAGTTCACCTTGGGAAGAATTTATTTCATGTTCACTGTTTCTATGTGACTCATTTCAGAAAATGATCAACTACTTGAATCTTGTCTTAACAGAGGATCGGTCTCTTCTCTGCCCTCAGCAGTGGCTTACAAAACTTGCAGAGAGCAAAGCTTTTACTGGATCACTGATGTCTTAAAAGTTACACCATTTTTACAATGTTGTAGTCTGAAGCTGATCTGCTGAGTTGCAGATGTAAAGTTTCCTTAATTTTATACATTCAGCTCCCTCTGTGTCTTATTGTAAGTTTGCTGTATCTAAAAATGTCTTCATTGTAGTCAAAGACTCTAAACACATTGATTTAGATGTGAAAGAGGGGAGAGTTAAGAGGAAATTTTAATCAAGAGCTTTCACGTATTGTTTGATCTAAGTTTGTCTTTTTCCAGCACTTCTGAGGGACTGAAAGAATATCTAGACTAAAGAAATATTTGTCGTAAAGGAGGACTTAACTTTTGTGACGAGCATTAAAAACTGTGACTAAGACTGAGATTGTTTTTATAATTGTGGTTTTCCTGTTTTAATGCCTTATCTGCGTGAATCTGCCCGCTTTAATGGCAGGAAAACTGGGCAACATAAATAATTAAACAATAAAAAGATTACAGATATGAAAGGCAGTCTGATCCTTTTTTTTACCTGTATACTTACATTATGCGATGGTGGTGAAATAGATCTACATCCAGTTTTCAAAACTGCAATTGTTTTCACATCTTTCTGTGATTCAGTTGAATAATAAAGCCACAAGCTATTAAGTTACAACCAAGCCTACTTTTTCTTTTTTTTTTAAGGTTCTTGGAATTGTTGATTAATATCTTTTAGCATCCCCATTTAGTCTATAATGGTAATGGTCTGTACTCATTCAACAAAGTTACGGATTATTTAACAGGTCCTCCTTTTTCCCAAAGCAGGCACCCAAAAATGACTCAAAACATTCTGTAAAAAGTTATTTTTTTCAAGAAAGTTTTTTAAACAATCCATTGTTAAAAAAAAAAAAAAAAAAAAAAAATCCTCTCAGTATTTGTTCTTTTTTTCTGAATGTCTACTTTGGTGCCATCACAAGGGGCAAAACATTCATGTACAGACACCCCAAAATGGAATTGTCATATTAAAAAAAGACAAAAAAAGGATGAGACGTATCGATCTGGATGCCACTCATGGAGTCATTTCATTCTCATCTTTTCTCAGCTTGTTTTTATTGAACAATAAGGCATTTACAGCATGTATTATAGCATGTATACAATCTTATGACTTTGCATAAAAAAAAGAATTTTACCATTTAAAACTCTTTGGTTGACAATATAATACATAAGGCACAGGGAATGTTTTGTCCTTTCATTTTTGGTACCAAATACAAAACTTAAGTGAAGTTTACAGACATGGGTTAGTTGGCCAGAATATTCCTAACAATGATTTATGGATTGCATGAGTTAGCCTCACCCCCCCACCCCGTACCACCACCACAACCACTGGCAGATATTTAACCATGTTTGTGTGAGCAGCATTACGATTTCTCAAGCTACAATCATTGGAATTTCATTTTAAGCTTAAAAGAGTCTTTAATTATCAAAAATAAATGATTATATCATGGCTAACATCAGTCCTGCATCACAAAAAGCAGTTGCACTTATAGTGCAGGGAACAACTAAACATATGGTCCACATAAACTCAACAAGAGGCAAGAGAACCTGCGTTAAACTCAAACAATGCAGCTGGTGTCGGAACATTTTCCTGAGTGCAAAAGTCCCACAGATTCATGCAAGGTTGAAGACGGGGAATAATGACACGTCATGAGGAGAAGGATTGTCCAGCAAGGCAACATGGGAAATTAATCAACAAATCAGCTGGAAATGAAGAAACGATTAGAAACGTCTGAGTAAAATGAACAGATACAGTAAATTCTGTGTAATGTTTTTTGTTAGAGCAGCACAAGCAGCACCATCGTGTTTACTGCCATCTGTTAGGAGTACATATTGTTAAAGTAGTGTCTGATACAGTGGAGAACTAAACCAAATGACCCCCCCCAAAAAAAAACTTCAAGTGAGTTTACATGTGTGTTGTAAGCCGTACAATGAAGCCATAATTCAGACTAAAAATGAATCATTTCTCAGGTAGAAGCAAAGCTTGCGTACTGAGCTACAACGTTCCAACTCACATTTCAAGACACGCTGGTGCCATAAGCTGTTCGACTAGCAGAAACTGACGCCGCTCTTGCCTTCCAGCTCATTCTGCTGGGAAGCTGCACACACAGACACTGTGATTCAGTCTGGTGAATGAATTACTGTAACAGATTGTGAAAGTGTTTAAAGAATATCCATCAAAACCACCTGTACTTAGATAAGCGTAGTCGTATGAGGGAGGGGTGACAGCCAGTTAAGACAGTTGTAAACTCTCTTCTTAATCTGATTTTCAGGTGCTCAAAATCAGGTGCAATTACAATTGCTTGAAAATGCAAACATGAACTGCTCTGTTATGTGATAAAGTTTCACTGTCGTTATTAATTCTGGCTCTCACGTAGACTCTAGTGTCTCTGCGCTCAGTAATTAATCCTGCTTCTCATTTTATTGCTTTGATCTATCAGCTATTGGAGCCAAACAGAGGAGGGGGATGACAGAATGAGGCCTGTCTGTGTTTTGGCACCGATGCCACAAGCAAGCTAACACTTGGCACATACTGGAAAATGACATAGAGGCACGACTGTCATTTCTCATTTTACGAATCCTTTTTCATTAATCTGGCAACACCAGTTCTGAAACAACATGCAGAAACAACTACCTGCGGTTCAGAACTTGTTAGAAAAAACAGGCTGGTGAACTAAGGAGAGCACATTCTTCTTGCTCCTTATGGGAAATAAACAGATGCAGACCTCCATCGATGGAACCTGCGAACACGTGTGATGTCTTGTCACTAAACTCAATAAACCCAGTGCTCTGGCTTGAATTAGCAAGTCCATGTTTGGTTTCTGGATGCTCTTATTCATGTTCTTTTACAGACAGGAAGGTGTATTTACTACTCTTTCAGCTGTAAAATCTGTCCTGCGTAGCCCCTTACAATAAGAAAGATATTCAAATTTAGTTGTGACAATTCAGTGAATAAGGCACAGCTCTGAATGTTCCTTATGAACCTAAAATAAAGATTTGGCAAAACATAGTGTTTTTTAGGCATGAGTAACAGGGAGAGAGTTAATAAAAAAATAAAAAAAATAAAAAAAAGTGTTGGACACTGAGATGTGAAGCTGCAGATTGAACAAAAATGCTGCATATTTTAAAGTTGCATGAAGGAATGTTTGAAGTTTACATACACATCCATCCAAGTACCTAAAAAACACATTTTCTATTAAGCTTTGCTCAACCTTCTCATGAGAAACATTCTGGGTCTTTAGCTGCGACATCCATTTATCTTTGGCATGAAGAAATGATATATCTGAGTATGTAGATGGTCTAATGGTCTAACGCAGCTGAAATCTATGAAGAGTCAGATGTTAATTCTCAGAGCTATTGGATATTGAAAATATTGCTTAACTGAACATGTAAATGACTGCAAAATGCAGAGTGCTGCCCTTTTCTGCCTCCAGGATTGACTGAAATATTCCTATGCTTTCCTGTTTTAAAGACTGAGTCTCACATTAACCTTTGTACGTCATGGTCTGTCTCATGAGTATAATACTGTCAACCGGGCCGTCCAGCAGCCTCATGTCTTTACATGCAAGGAAAGCATCGTGACAGTCACTTCAGCAGGACCAATTGGTCACAGCATCTCAGAGTGAAACAGGACATTTTCATCGTTTCAGATGAAGAAGGGTTCACTGCCCACAGGACAGAACTGGGAGATCATTTTGTGTCACACTTGTGCAAAGTGCAAAATGCAAACAAGTTCTTCGGAGACACAAATCCTGATGTGAACACAGTAAGAAACGCGCAATCCACTGTGGCGGCAGATCTACACCTGCTCTGCCATCAGCAGCTGCTGCACTGGCCTGGTTTCATCGACAACGCTTCAGACGAATGTGGCTGGACATGAATAATTAAACTCGTCCCAACAGCCAGAGTTTGAAAGGAATAAACAAGGCAATGGTGGAGCGTTGAGGAGAAGCTACAGCATGGACATGTTTTCAGGTTGGTGCAGATGTGGTTGTGAGAGTGGAACAGGTCCTCCCAGAGTGTCCAGCTTGTGTTCTGTCCCAGCAGATCCCAGGGAGCCTCCTCTGGCCAGCACCACCATGGTATCTCCTGACATGCTGGCAAACTCAAAGGCAAATGTTCCGTAAAACAGCATAATGATCACACAGAACACCCATTCAAAGATGGCTGCAGCGTGCTGCAGGACGAAGCTATCCTGACAGAAAAACACACCACCTGAAGACACAGTTAAGGATGGTGAGAACACACACTTTGTTTCCTCTTACCACTCTGACCTAGAATACAAAAATCCAACACTCAGGCCAGTTTTTTCCAAAAAACTGTAGAGGAAACTAAAGCTGTCTTGTCTATAAATAAATGGTTTTCCTAAAATGAACTGAGGGAAGAAACATGCTCTTCCTTTCCTCGCAAAAGTCTTTGCAGGCAATGAAAGTACTTGACACAATCAGCCACAAAACTGCATTTTGTCATTTATACTCTTATTTTTTAGTCAGAATTGAAGAAAAAAAAAAAACGAATTATTTCTTTAAACATGAATTATTAGCTGTAAGCGACAGTCACCTCTACGTTGTCTGCATATCTGTATTGAAGTCTTGTAGGTTGCCATCTGTTAATGGCTGAAAAGGATACTGAGCACCAAAGCTATGAAGGCCAGTAGGGTCATGAAGAGTCGGAGGTGGGCCAAGCTGTACTCCCCCTGGGTCTTGGCCAATCGGTAAGTCAGTGCTGACTGCAGGCACACAAACAGCATACTGGTTGGGAAGGCGATGCCCGCTCCGACATAGTGGAGAACTTTGGCATTATCCACCTGGCAGGTAAGAAAAAAGGAGAGGAAGAAGGAAAAGCTGCATTAAAATTGTTTTTAATACAGAAATGCTGTTGTTAGAAATGTTGGGAGGACAGCCCGAAGAGGTCAACCTCAGCTTCCTCATCATACGGTGTTGTTAAGATATGAAGATGGAAAAGAGGCGAAAAACAAGAGAAAAGAAGGCAGCAAGGGAGGCAACAGAACACCTTCTTTTCCCTGCTGGTCATGAGAACAATAAGTAACAATACACAAAAGAGCTACTCAGGAGCATGTGACCACAGCTCCCACCACTGAGGGGTCCACACACACACACACACACACACACACACAGAGTGCTCAGATGTACTGATCAGAACAGATAAGGCGCTCAATGGAGCATGAACCAACATTTTAGGGCCTTGCTAATTTAGAAAGATGAAAAAGAACAGCTTTTTCTGGCTGACGCTTAACGATAAAACAAGGTTTGGATTATTTAAGCCCCAGCTCCACATACAGTCACTCTTAAGGATCATTAGGGCAGCAGCTCATAAATTAAGCCATTTTTGCTTCAAAGCCATTTGTCGAGTACATACTGAACATTCCTGTGTGGTGGACAAATCCCTGAAGTGGACAAATCTTAAAGTTCTATGTATCATACCCAGTTAGTTTTAATGTCATAAGCCGCACACTTTTTCTTTCAGCCATGTTGCATCTACGGGATGCTGAGTTCTACAGAGCTGCCAGTTCATTGCTAAATGTTCTCTGCAACAATAAAACACACAAGAACCAACAGAAACTACACAACTGTTATCCTGACACCCCTTTCATCCTCTATACCAACACTGGCGTTGATAACTGATCAGTAGACTACTTCAATCAAGTAAACTGACTGAAACTAAATACTTCCACCTTCTTATTTTTAGATTTAAGTTCAAACTAAAAAAAAACTCGGAGAGCACAAACCTCCGCTAAGGGCCAATAGCCCTGCCTCACAATGTTAAAGAATCCTTTGAAAAAATTCCCAGATCCAAACGGTGATCCAGATCACCAGCAAAATCAAATCGGCTCTTCCTTTTCACATTTCCAGCAGCTCCTGAAATTTTCATGAAAATCCGTCCATAACTTTTTGAGTTATCTTGAACACTAACAGACAAACAAACAGATAAACGCAGGTAAAACATTACCTCCTTGTCGGAGGTAATTAGCTTTCAGAGACGAAATGAGATGATTAATCTGTTCCCCATTCTGATCAGTAGCTGAAATAACAATCACCTTCAGCCTTCGTAGTGCTGCCTGTGTGTGTCGCTCTGTTTGTGGCACTTGGCGTCCCAGATTCTGTCATTAACCAAAATCACTGCATGCTGGTTTAATGATGCATTAAGCCATCGGGTAAATATTTGCTTCTCCGCTTTAAGAATTGGTTCACACTTTATACATCAAACCTTGTGCTGTTCCAGTAATCTGTGGTTAGATAACAGCTTGGTTTGGTGATGAGAGGTAAAACTGATGATAAAGAAGAAAAACGGATACATCATGAGAAGAGTGACATGAAAAACAACAGAAATGGGGCAAGTAATAATGAATGAACATGAGAGGATGAGAAGGGAAAGGAGATCAGGACCAAAAACTGCACTAAAAAAAAGGCCAAAATGCACAGCTCACTTGCTTGTCATATTTTCTTACGCTCTTCTTTTGCAGCCTCTCGGAGCTCTCAGACGTGATCCAGAGCAGTGTTTGTCATTATGCAAAATATTACTTGGATGACTAAACAAGATCAGCTTGATAGATCAGTTCCTGCAGGCTGACGCTGACCAGCCGCTCGCCTGCATAAATACATAGTAATTTTGTTCACACAAAGCTGACGCTCTGTGAAGAGTCACATGCAGTCGTATGCAGTAAAAGCTTTTTAAAAATGTTTGGCTTTGCGATGCAAAGAAAGGGGATTTTAAATGATGCAACCGTGAGAGTGCACATGTGGTAACAAGCCTAACTGATCACTGTAAGATTCAGTTTAATATGTGGGAACCAGAGACCGTCTATGGGACAGAGCTACAGGTGCCATTCAAGTATGATCAGTAATCCTGGACATGTTTCTTTCCTCCTCTTCAGCAGCATTTGAGCCGGCAGTGTGCCAAACATGGGCCTCTGTGTGGCAGCAAAATGCTTTTCCATCATCTGTTTGTGTGCCTCTTTTCCCAAAACATCAGACAGCCTGACAGGAAAAGCCCCAGCAGCAACCCCACAGATGTGCTGTCGAGGTTTTACGTAACACTCAAGCAGTAAATGCTTCTGAGAGTGTTACCACATGCTCTGTTTGTGATGCTTTCATTCATTTTCATCTGTTGATAGTTGGCTTTTAGACAGCTGTGACTTCATCGTGTTTGCAGCATTTCCCCGTAGCTGCTTGTTTTAAGTGTAACAAAGACATAGGATCAGTTTTGTAGCAGGGTTTTCATTCTTTCATGAGGTTTCCACAGTAATTCACTGCAAAGAGATTCTCATTGCATCCCCCTGTAGTGTCAGTTGATCAATAAGCGGCAAGGATCAAGCTTGTGACTGGATATAGATGAGGCCTCTGCCACACACACCCAGGCTACTGAGCTCTTTTACATGCGTGGCAAGATTTGATGATTCACTTCCCCCTCTTCCCATAAATTTCCTCCCTGTTCTGAATGCTCAGGTCTCGCAGCATAAGTGGAGAGGCGTTGAACACCTTTTTGTGCCCTCACACAAGCTGCCACATCTGTTCCACAGATGTTTGTAAGATAATTCCTCTTATTCATTGCACAGTTACCTTGAAAGATATATAAGCAGGTTAAGAAGCCATGATTCTCGAAAAAGTGTAGTCAAGTTTCAGTCCAGACAGTCAGAATCAAAACGGTCTCAGATCACAAGCACTGGCTTTTTTAGGCATTTTCTTTTCTTTTGAAAAAAAAAAAAAACCAAACAATACAATATACTAATAAATGATAATGCAAATATAATAATTTGCACAAACTATCTATTATGTGGAGAACATCTTTAAAAAAAAGACATGCTAACAAAAAGACTAGAGAGAGTAATCACAACGTGCTTTAATGAACCTTGTTATTGTTATTTTTAACAGAAACTTTTCTCAGGGTACTTATTTGACAATAGTATTGAAAAATGAAAGGGACATTTTTGTGTTCACGTGAATCATCTCACCCTGCTTCCTCATAAAACAGCCAGCTATTTTACAATGTTTGAGGAAGACAGTGCGGTATCAAAAACACAAACCGGACTCAAACTAGATTGAATCTGAAATTATTCCTCCCAATAATGCCAGGGATATTTCTTTACAACGTTCCATGACTCCACTCCCTCTCTACAGTATTCTTATTTTGTTAAATAGATACACAACCATTCTCATGTCAATAGTTTTTGGGGTTTTTTTTAAAAATAGCACTAAGCATCGCCAAAACTCGTCTAATCCACAATGGAAACCAGATCAGTACCCAGGAATCTGATCATTTGCTATCTGATCATTTGGTTTCATTTCTTCGCAAACAGGAACAGATTTCTGCCCCCACTACATGACTAATAGACATATGAACATGCCGTCTAGGCATCTAGCAAGGGGGCGCAAAATATTTAAACCTTAAGACAATCTTTCCGAGAGGACAATAATCTGCAGATAACCAATTGACGTTTTAACACTTAACACCGCTAGAAGGAGGTCTGACGTATAAAGAGTGTGTGTTATAAAGAGGAACAGAGTGGTTTATTTACAAAAGAATAAAGAGGGAGCCAAGCAGAAGTAGATTCATGCACAGGCTTGAACATAAGTGAGAACACAGTTACTCAAAATGAGAATCTGCTTCGGGCTGTAAATTACTTTCATTATCAATTAACCTCATCAAGTACATCCATGTGTGTTTAACGTTTAGTTACAGTTTGTCTTCATTGTTTTTATTTTGACTCTTTATCAGCTGCCATTGTTTCCAATCTAGTGTATTAAATATACAATACCTGGGAAGAAGATTTTTCCTACAGTCATTTGTATACATCTTTGTCATCATCTGCATCAGTTATTGATGTTTCCTACCTGGAAGTTTCCAACCATGATGAGCCCAGCAGCACAGATCCAGCCAGTGGAAAGACTCGCCGTGTTGAGAACACAATTTTGATGTTTCTCAATGACTTGGGCGTAGCGGAGCAGCACAATCACCAAAACTATACAAAAAAAAAAAAGAAAAAAACACACACATACACAAAACAGACATTTAGGTAAATAATAACATGCTAAAATCACTGAACCAGCTGTAAATACAAGTTGTAGAAGAGAAAGGCAGGGGGAGTATGTTCTTGTAAACTGTGGAGAACTACTACGGATGCTATCTGGTTTCAATTTAATGCACACACTCAAACTTCACCTAGCCAAGACAAACATACTTTCTTTTGAAAGCAATTGAGAATTACTGGAAGTCAAATATTTCTGCCTAAGAAGTAAAAGAAAAAAGCAGTAGGAAAAAGCAGGAACATGAGAAGGATACAGTAATGGAGGGGAGGGGGAGGGTTGTCCAAGTCCTTTCTAGGATTAAGAAGGTGAAGTGAAATGAAGTACAGTATATGGGACAGATGAGTGCTGATGTGCTAATAGGCAAGGACTGGTCCATTGTTGGTGCACTGAGGAACTGACCCCTGCCTGGTTTGTCTTTGTTAGCTCCTCATGTCTGCTGCTTGATGAGGGCAGAATGGGCTTGGTGAAAGCAGGACGCAGGAGGTCAGTGGAAAAAAAAGAGGCTCAGAGAATCAGAGGGTACAAGGAGCCCCTCATGTCCTGACCTGAAGCTTATACACTGTGTCAGAGGCTAAAGTGTTGTTTTAACTCTGTCACCATTTTTGGGTAAGAGGCAGGTTTTAGGAGAGTTTCGGCTGCCAAAAGGGAATTAAAAGCTAACAATGTAAATTGTTGTCCCTACTGGTTTCAGTTTGGAGACACTGTGGTCTGTTTGACTGTAAACCATCAACTTAGTGACCAGACCATTCCATAACCTGTTGACAATCCCTGAATGAAACATTAATCACTAACTAAAATAAATTGTGGGGTTTTTTTGCAGCTTTGAAACTAGTCTGCTGCTTTTCATTCGACACTGCAGATGATTTTGCAGCAACTATTTAATAATATGGTATTCAGTCAGTTTGCTCAGGATTTTAGTACATTATAGTTATGAATGTAAAACTGGGTGGAAATGACAAAACAAAGGGTCAAAGAACCAGGGTACTTTATTGATCCCAAAGACACTTTTATCATAAAAAGCTATTGTGAAATTACAGATTAATTAGTTGTTTAACTCTAACTGTGCATGTCCAAAATTTGCAACACACAAATTACATGTAAAGTAACAGAGGGTATGATCAATACATATTTGCAATGCTGATCTGAGTAAAAGTAAATGAGTATACAATAACAACATTTTCTTAGTTTAAGGTGTTTAACTGTTTAACGAGGCTTATGCAGACACACTTCTTGCACACAGACAGGAAAAACAACAGATGTCTGAAATTATGAGCTTCTATCTGAAGCTAATGTAATAATTATGTAATGTTCTTAAAGTGTATATCTTTCCTTGTTCAAATCATCTTGTGTGTATTTGTGCTTGTGCGAGCTTCCTTCTTCAGGGGAACGCAATCAATCTTGGCAAAGTGATTTCAGCTGCAATCACGGAAAAACCAATAGCAGTCTCCAGGCTCGGAAACAATCCTGTCGCTTGTAATTTTTTTTTTTTTGTTCCTTTGTTTTTTTCCATCTTTTCTAAAATGGAGAACATACTCCATTGCTGAGCGGAAAAGAAAGTGAATTGCAGTTTATTTTATTAGATTAGTGTGTCAGTCTCACTGCAGCAGACTGTCTGTCTGCGTTTTACAAATCAACATGTTTGAACTTGGAGGCTTTTAACATTTACAGTAAAATTATGAAAGCTTGCCCTGAAGGCTAAAGCAAGAGCAAACATTCTTCCATTCTCTTTTCATGAGCAAATCCACACTTCTTCCTTACTTATCTTTTTTCCTACTTCTCTGAGGGGACATTTGTGTAAGCTATTATTATGGCATCCTTTTCTTAGGATTCACATCATGCTGAGGTCATGAGTTCTTCCACCTTCAGACTGATGAGTAAGCAGCAAAACTGACCTCCACAGATCCTCAGAGACTCAGGACCGGCTACTTCCTGGCAGCTTAACAATAGGAATAATTTCGTATAAACATGGCATGCCACAGGCTCTAACACAGCCCCACCTTTGGGCCACCTTCTGCAAAACTGACCTCCCCATTTTTTCCTCCTGTTATGAAACCTGTGAAGAAACTGCAAGACTGTTACAAACTGCTGCATAACTGAAAGCTGCTCTTCTATGTAAATTGATGTTGCAACAGTGCGGCTCAATATAATGCATACAAATCTGCTGTTGCAAGCAAAAACACTGCAAGTAGAACAAACATGCACATACACTACAGCATGCACATTATCACAAAAGTAACAATACACACTACACTTTCCAATAAAACAAACCACACCGGCCACACATAGGGGGATATGTTTCAACTCAAACACTTGGTTGCATTCTCTCCCACAGGAGGTATGCAGAGAAAGAATACATGTATTCTTTTTAAAACACTGTGTGTGTATACTGGCAGAAAGGTGGGAACTGGGATGAAAAGGGGAGAAATAATTCTAAGCCAACATACAGTTCAGCAAGGCCATATGATCCCAGACCTAATCCAACTGTAGCTGGCACACTCTTTCAAGTAGCACATAAATCAATAGGCTAACAAGCTAAGCACTGATTATTTACAATACTCTGTTGTAGTGCTACATACCACAACAACTTAGCCTACTTTTCCAGAGACATAATGACTAGCTTTACAAATGGTATTAACATAATTCTATGTACAGGCCAGCTACATGCTGAATGGAAATGAAAAGAAAAGGAAAGTTCTGTATGCAACCAATATTACCGAAAGATGGAAGCATCCAACCCACCAGGAGTGATAGCTGAAGATCCATTGGACTAAGTGTAAATGCAACTGAAAAATTACTATAAAACAGTGAGGATGTCATTCATTCATTATCCTAACCCCTCCGACAAATGGTTGCAGGGAAGCTGGAGCCTATCCCAGCAGTCTTTGGGCAAAGGGCAGGGTACACCCTGGACAGCTTGCCAGTCCATCGCAGGGCCACACAGAGACAAACAACCACTCATGCCTATGGGCAAATTTAGAGAAACCAATTAACCTAACATGCATGTCTTTGGACGGTGGGACGAAGCCGGAGCACCCGGAGAGAATCCAGGCATACATGGGGAGAACATGCAAACTCCACACAGAAAGACCACTGTCCAAGCCTCGCCCCAGATGAGGATCGAACCAGCGACCTTCTTGCTGTGAACAGGTTGTACACTGTTCCACCATGCAGCCCCAGTGAGGATGTAAAATTGATAATTAACTAATAATTCATTTTCTGGATGCATAAAAAGAGCTCTTATCAATGTGACAAACTGTTAAAGGAGCTCACGTTGTTAGCTTATAATTGTTAACCAGTAGATTCAATGGAAGCAGTTGAAGAAATACCAGACATCTTTCTGTGGAAGGTTTGCGGTGTGTACTCTGTTGAAAGAGTAATAGTCATTTAAACATGGTGCAATGAGAGATGTGAATCATCAAGGTTGGGGGAGACAGTTGTCCTATAGAACTTTCAGTTAACTTAGTGCAGGATTAATATGCAGTATCTGAATTATAATTAACGGTAAAATAAGTCGGAGCTCAGATAAGATTACTTTGCGTAATAGTGATGTGTACACAGTCTCGACAGGAGTCATGGCAAGCTCACTGAACTGGACTCTTTCACAGATGTCTAATCAGACTTCATGCTGAATGCAGCAGTCTGCTCCCTCTTTAGCACAGCACATAATGTGCGTGGTCTCCATGTACAAAATTATATATGAGGCAGAAGGTTTCCCATTTTAATGACGGGCAAAAAACATAACCATAACCTGCTCCTAAAACAACCTTAATAAGAGCTTAAATTGGTCCAGTTAGCCAATCAAGTACTGAAAAAAAAGCTTTTTTTCTGCTTTTTAATACGCACATGTGTACGAGTGTGTGTGCGCATCCACTCATACACACACAGAACAAACCTAAACCACAGCTGGGAAACATTAACTAGATTGGGAAAGTCAGAACCACCATTGAGCGCCGGGCAACAACACGTGTAGACTCACAAAAGCCACGCCGAGCAACACATGGAAGCTCAGTCTCTTCTTCTGTCAGCCCTGTTTTTCCCGTGTCATCTAAAATACATACTCAGGGTGTAGGTTTACAGAATTTTAATGTAATTCTAAACCTGGGTTGCATCCATTGTAAGGACAGACAATAACCAAGTCACATCATGGAGACCTGACTTCTTTTTTTGGGTTAAAAGAAAAAGGAAAAATGTATAATGTTAGCTGCCTCATTTTAATTAGATTGCAACTCAACACAGGGTAAGGTTGATAGATGTCAGTGATATGGAAGTGTGCATTGTGTGTCCATGCAATGACATACCCATGAATGACCCTGTGCTGCAGATAAGGCTGAAGAAGCAGCTCTCAGGAGGAAGAGTCCCACATTTACTGCAAGAAAGAGCATACAAGAATTATTCAGCAAAATATTGTGCATCAGCCTGTGCACACTACAATGCATCACCATTTTAAACCATTTGTGACTGTGGAATACAGTCGCTGTAGGATCATGAGCCCTCACATCCCATCGTCAAGTATTTGACTTTTCACCTACTGCATACTGCCTCCCTTCTAGGAATGGGAAATGTTTGCAAGAAGGGAAGCCAGGAGACAGTCAACACTGGCTGTCTGTAACTGGGCCCCTGCTGCCTACAAAACCAAAGCCTTCTCAGCTGATTATAATCACACGCACATATTCTTCATGGCATACTGTACTGAGTACAGTCTTTTGATGTATTTGACACCTTGTTAGCTTCTACTTGTCTGATATTGTCTGATGACAACAGATAAAATCTGGTTTAATCTTCGGTTGTGCATACTGTTTTCGGGGGTCCAAATAACTTGATGCCTTCTTATGATGTAATTTGTTTTTGGATAAAAAAACAAAAAAACAAAAAAAAAACTTTTTTCGTCTTTTTTTTAACGGCCTTTGAAGAGGCTAAAAGCCAAACAAAGAAGAAGGAGTGTCCCGATTTCCTCCCAAATGTGCGGCAACTCCTCCAAGCATGTGTGTTTACATGGTTAAATGTTGCCTCTGAACTGCCACGGTGGCAGGCAGAATATTTCAGCCACAAGTTATTTTCAGAACGCTCACAGGAGAATGGTCTCCTTCAGGCACACTCGCTTTTCGTCAACAGTGTGCAGACGGCACTTATAACAATAGAACGGTGTTCCTGTTTTTGATCTACAGAAACAAAGACAGATGAGTGCTGTGTTTAGGTTGTACAGGGTAGAGGGTGTTCATTACCTAATGAGAGGTACATTCTCTAGTGTGCAGCACAAGGATGGCCCACTCTGTAAATACAGCTCCTCTTCACATGACTGGTTGTACAACCTGGAGTACAAAACAAACATGTGCACAAACACAACAGTGAAAATATTAGAAAACATACAAAAAGAGCAATATACTTAAAAAAAAAAAAAAAAAAGATTCACAAGATATCCATCATGAATATCTGCTTCATTGAGTCTCCCTTTTGCAGGGTCACAATGTAACATCATCAAATACTGTAACAGCTCTGCTGACAGAGAGGAAACTCTCTATTAAACAAACCAGGTAACCAGTGATAATCCCTCTGAATAATAAATTACAGTTTGTGGACTTCGCTGAATCTTGTTTGTTGAGTGAAATAAATATATCTGATTTGACTAACACATCAAAACAGGTAACTATATTTGGTACAGAAAAAGACCGGTAGGTGAAAATACACTCAGGACAGGTTTAACTACTCTGATTAGTACCGAGTCAAAACTGGCTGTCTGCGACCGCCCTGCTGCCCACTGAGTTAGTAATGTGTGTGTGTAGGGATCAATAGAATTATGATGAAGCAAAATACAACATAAGTCAAAATGGAAGTATCTTTATTGGTTTTAAGTGGGAAAAAATCTTAAATAAAGCAACATACCAGTTATCCACAGGGCAGACATGTTGGTTATACAGCGCCATGGCGTATCTAAAAGGAGACAGAATAATTAATGAAAACAGAAAGGCAATACGTTTATGATTCCTGGTGAGATGTGACTATCAATGTGAATGAGTCAGCAGCAATTTAGTGGAATAACTGATTTTACAAACGCCTAAACCTCACACAACAAGCAGTGATTTAGGCACTGTCAGAATCAAAGCCAATGCAATATCCTGACATTTTACAGTGACCCTGGAGCTGTCACATAAAATAGACAGACTGGGAGTGTGTGGAGACATAATATCAATGTGGGCGTATACCCTGAATGCAGGAAAGCAAAACAACTTATTTGTTTACAGATCTATACTGGTGGTACTGGTTAGTTACACATGTTTCTAAATATTATATTATATGTAGTGATCTTACAACACTAAAATCCTGCCAGTCTGATCTTCTGAGTTGCACCTGTTCAACCTGTATGACCAGGCGATCTGACATTTAACAGTTTGTTATCTCTCTGTCCTAAATCTGGTTTGTGCCAGTTACACTGACATTACTAATACTGGAAATAATCTGCTGTATTTACTTAGTCGGGTCATTGACCAGATGCATCCTCTAAAAGTTTGTTGAACTTAGGATCACATTTTTACACGTGGGAATAACCTGATTCAACATCTATATTAAATTTAGAAGATTAGTATATTTAGAGTGACTGAAGTTTATCGCAAATAAATTTAACATTAAAAAAAGAATAATTTTCAATTAGCTTGAGTGTGTTTAATATCAGAACTTTGCAGCTAAATTAACAAGAACACATATGGTATAAGCCTTTAGAAGTTTATCACAGTAAATGCTCATTGATTAAAAAATATACAAATGCTTTATATATCATATAGAAATACTTACATTAATATATCAATGAGTAAGAACTGAGCATGTCAGAACAAAATGATGCACTTTGTTTGATTTCTGTAATTAAAAGGAAATCTGAAGGCTATGATTTGCAGTTGATGTGTATGTCATGATAATATGTTAAACAATAGCTTCACAAATCCAGTTTTACTCCTCTTGCTACAAATAAAACCATATCATGGGAAAGTCTTCAATTATACAACCATTGTGACCATGATTATTTACTGCCTACGTAATCTTTTAATTAACAAATCATTTTCAAGAGACAAATCTTACTCAGTATCCCAATAATGCTGAACTAAAGGGGCAAGTTTGTTCATACGAGGAAGCAAATAGTTTTGTGCCATTTGGGGGCTTTAGTGTCAAATCTCCTCTTTATATGCACATTCAAGTTAGATGCATGTGGATGATATATGAAGTGAAAAAATATGTATATAAATGTCTGTATATTATATAGTAATGAAAGAAACCTTCCAAATCATGCTTTTCCATTGTGACTATAGTCAACTTGATTAATCCTGTTTAAATGTTTCAAGCCATGTTTGTCAAGTGGACATCTGAAGAGAGACAAGCTGGCATGCAGGAAGGAAATGCTGTTTGTACTTTTTCACTTCAGAACCCTCTCCGTCACACATACTGACAGACATGGCACTTGCAACTAACAGTAAAAGACGTGGAGACAGTCTAAGGTAGACAGAGACACCATTTGTCCTGATTTGTGAATGTAGATGCAGTTCAGTAAAAGGTTAAGTACCAGTTAGGAATATTTTCATGATTTATAACATCCTCCCCACAAACCAGTATTTATGGGACAGAGATGTAGAAAAAAAAATACAAGCACTCACTCATCATACTTACAAGTTGTTAAGAAGCAGAGTCACGTTAAAGGCAACATTCAATGAAAGCAAGTCGTATACGCTGCGTGGGAAAAACTCGAGGGCGTTATTTAGGCCTTATCACATTAAGTGCAGCCCTGATTAATCTTTTTGCATTGTAATGTGCACGGAGACACCCGACAACAACATCTTACATACAAACTATCAAAGTTAACAACGATAGCAACTTTTGCTGCACCCCTTTACATTTAGTACTGCTATGTTTAAAGCCAAACCAAGTAAACTGACTGTGATTTGAAAATCACTGTTGTTGAGTATCTGCAATATTTGTTGTTCACGTATCTCATCGTCACATCTGGTGCTAACTGAATGCCGTACAGGCTTTCAACAGTTGGTAGGCAGGATATTAGTGGGAATCAAGCAATGTGAATCACCAAGTGTTGCAAAGAGTGCAGCTCTTGCATAACACCAAGAGGAAATTCCACAATGTTAGTAGCTGTCAGGTAGAAGACTGAGAGAGTACATCCCTAAGTTCTTCATCTTTAGTGTAATGACACCAAAAACACACGCAAAAGAACAAACTTACAAATAAGACCAATAGCTCTGAACAAAAAGAAAGGAAATCAAGCAAGCTGGTGAAGTTGTTAAAGTTTCCATCTCTTCTGGGGAACACTTTGTGCATTTGGTCAGCTTCCAGAGCTAAAATAACATCAGCATAGCTCCAGAGAAATCTAAATAAAGAAGACATTTTTTAGCTGTATGTGGAACTACAAAACCATTTCAGGGAGATGGTTTGGTAATAATAGACATGTTTATATAATTAGAGACATTTCTTTTTCTTTTCAAATTTACGACTATCCAAGGAAAAACTTCCTTGGAAAATTTGATTTGTACAGTGAAGTTCCCAAAGACTGTGATGCACTGTGGATGAATCTGTGAATCATACTATGTACTTGGCATGGCTCTTGGTGTGGCTGCTGAAACATATACTGTATCAAATAAATGGTACACTCTGTTTTTCATTATGAAAATATATTTAAAAAATGTATAAAACACACAGAACTGATCGTGGACGATGTAAAGTCATACCACTAATTCAAATGTAACTTATTAGAGTTAAAAATAAGAAGTTAAGCCTAATGTCTTAGATGGGTATGGTGGGCATGGCCTCCAGATGCTCCACACCACAATTTACCTCACTCCAAAGGAGGACTTATGTAACATGTTACGTCCCTCAAGATTCCACAAGCCTGGAAAAAGACAGTCAACTGCTCTTTGAAAAAAGGCGCTATTGTCTAAGTAACGGGAGGGAAACGTGTTTAAAAAAGGCTTCCAGCTGAAATGTTCGTATCTTTTCTCAAATTAGACTTCTGCCACAAAAACTAGAGAGAATGTGCTGGAACTACCTCGTCCCCTTACATTCTTGAACTCACAGTTGATACCCTGCACACTTGTTCCACACTTCTTATTGGACTGTGACAAACATAAACTCCTGAAAAGGTTCCCAGATATAAAATCTAATAAGAAAGCTTAGTTTCAACAACTTGTCACCAATAAAACACAGAACTGTGAAACAAAACTGCAATAACCTGGAAGTGTGCCATACTTTCCCCCCTACTTTGGGTTTACATTCCTCCTCACAGAATAATAACAGAGGAAAGAGAAAAGCTGTCACCCAAAGTATAACCAGACGCTACTCATTACTTTTGCCCGCCAGTGGGCTATGTCTGCTGAGATACTGTACTGCAGACAGTTAGGCTGCGCTGCAACCTCGCATGTCTTCATTTAAAGAGAGGTGAAAACCCCAGATCTTTCTAGGAGAACGTTAATCCACAAGCCAATTGCCATGGCTCCAAGGAATTCAGGTTAAATATGCTGCATTGCTCTGCTGAAAGCAGGAGAGACAGGGGTATCAAAGTGTTGACTCGACTTTAAAAGCAAATACAACATATAAAAGTTTTTCAGTCTCTTTTTTTTTGGGGGGGGGGGCATATCTTGTCACTGCATGTATTACATAACAGGTAATTAAGACAAACATTCATCTTAAACTGATATGATCTGTTCTTTATATTGAATCTACACAGACATCATTTAGATGCTATCAATACATCAGTACCATAAAATGATCGATCAGTACGTGACTATGCAGGCTAAAGTATGTGTTTTAAGTAATATGGTAGTGAAAACATCTTTCTTGTCTTTGCTTCCTAAAAACCTAATTAAAGTCTAAGCCAGAGGTACTCAATTCTGTCCTACAAGGGCCACAATCGAGCAGGTTTTTTTAATCCATTCCTGCTTCAACATATCTGAATCAAATTAAATGGATCTAACAGCATATCAAGTTTTGCACAAAGGCTCATTAGCTGTGTTGGAGCAAGGATACAAGGGAAACCTGCTAGATTGCAGCACTAGAGGGACCTAATTTAGTACCCCTGGTTAAAGCCCTTTGCAAAAGATGTCTTGTTTTTGCTTTTGTTGATGTTGTTGTCAAAGAAGTTGAAAACTTACACAACCCATATCCCAGTGATGCTCAGGACTGGGAGGCTGACAGGCAGTATCATCCAGAGAGACATCTTCCAGCACCTCGAGCAGCCCCTTTCTTCTTTTTCCTCTTCAGCCAGCCAAGCGATTTCCGCTTTAATGTAACTAACATTTAACTGTTAGTGACTGACATCTGCATGTCACCAACAGATTCATGTTTTGAAGATGGAGGGTGGCAGATGAGTGGTTGGCAGGACAGATGCTGCTGCATGGACAGAGATGCAGGAAAGTATCATTCAGCTACTTATCACAATCTGATCAACTTTATCATTATTACTTTCTGGGTTAATCTGTGTTGCAGTTTGGGCTGTGATGTAATTAGCATGAAATTCGTTTAATACATAGGAATAAATTGTTCTGTGGAGGTTTCATGCTGATTTTCTTCAGGTTTCTTCGGGTTTTGCTTAATTCTTGACGAATAACGCAAATAGCATGTTAAGAAGACAAACTTTGCATCTGTATATTAAGGAGTAATTCACGTTTCCAGCAAAGACAAACCACAAAAAATCAAATCTGTGACTCATTTACTCACCTTCTGTTCCGTGTTTTTGTTCCCAACGTGAATTGAAGTTTAGATTTTTTTTTTTTTTTAGTACGCCGAGGTGTCCTCCATAACTTCGGTATCCCCAAAAGAAATATGTCAAATTCCCTCTTTTCCTTTCACAAAGCAGCGACCTTTTTCCCCTGCAGACCGTTTTTCGCTGAAGTGAATGGAAAGGGAAGCTCGTGCTATCTCACAGAAGTCAGGCTCCGCCGCATCGCCGCCACGAGACACCCCAGCTGTTTGGCTCCGCCCACCTTAGGTTGAGCGCGAGTGGGCAGGTCGGACTTGACGCAGCCGACTGTTGACCCGCGCAACTGCACTGTCTCTTTACATTGTAAAGAAATGTCAAAGTATTATGCGGGTAAAACCAGAACTCCTTCAAACACAGAGTGTAAAAATGTCACATATACGAGTTTAACGTGTCAAAACCTTCACTTTAGACCTGTCTTTAGAACATTGGTTTCCTAGCAACGTAATTGATAACCAGCGCTTTGCCTTGTCTGAATAAGCAGCTTCCGGTGAAATTTTTACACGCGTATTTTGTGTCACAAGTTGCATGATAGTTACATGACTCGTAAAAGAAAAAAGGTCTCTCATTACGTGTTTTTTGGATGGGCGACAGAAGTAGAGAAGAAAGGCCACTGCAAACAAAACTTGTCACTGCTGCCCTCTGGCGCTTTTAACTATTTATGTTTTCCCCTGTGTGCCAACTATAGACTGTGTACGGTCTATGGTGCCAACAGACGCACTGGACAGTCCAATACAACCTTCCTATGATATCATCTACTGTTTGATTTCGCGCTTGTGTTTTTCTTCTCACTCATGTCATATGTAAGTCGCCTTGGATAAAAGCGTCTGCTGAATGATAGTAGAATAGAATAGAGTTGAGTTCTTGTGTGGACAATGTTTTTCAAACCATTTTTACAACAAACATTGTCATTGCTGTTTTATTCTCAGTTGCTCTTTACTTGAGAAACAATATTAACAGGAATTAAAAGTGGACCCAAGCTCAGCCCTGATACATAGCTATACAGTCTTGCTATGGGACATTTAACTTAATCTTCTACTTTTTTTTTTTTTTTTTTAACAATATATGGATTTATTTTAACATTAAGGTTCATAGGCATGTGAAGCCACAATTATCCTTAGCTGCTAATAAATGCAACATTCCACTTTGACACCCAGTATCTGACAGCAGATGTGTTTGCAAGAAAGAAGAGCTGTAAATCAAATAAGACCTTCTTAAATTATAACGATACGATAACTAGTTATAGGTAAATAACATCCACAACTCTGCACAGTGCACCTCAAAATAATTTCTTTTCTCTGCTTTGCTTCAATCTGTTGTTATTCTGACAGGGACAGCAGAAAAACAGAGGTGTAGAAAAGTGCAAAGGATGAATATGATAACAATGGATGTCACTGATATTGGTCTTAAACAAGGTTTAAACTTTACAAAATTATTCTGTAGTGTCAGGTCAGATTATGGCAGGATTTCTTCAGTCACCGTTAAATAAAAATAGCTGCTGAGCACAAGCTCAAAAGTAAACATCAGCTTAAAAATGTTCCACTCTGTCAGGACAAATAAAAAGACTTGGTGTTGCATGCAAATATGACTATTTCTTACATATAAGATTAATTCATTCAGCCTTTATCTTTTTCCTTTATTTTGCAGTGCTTTACAAGAGACAAAACTATTTGATATTACTTTCCAATGCTGTCAATTTCAAGGAGCAAATATATCTTTCAGAAATGTATTTTCTTTAAGATTTGAAAGTACATGTAGAAATACCTGAAGAAAAGAGAAGAAAACCAGCACACGTCTTTATAAATATGCATCAAACATGCTGAAGCTATTTGCCCTCCTGTAATATGTTCACTTTTTAAAATGGTTTTAAAGACAGTGGAAGAGCTAAGGGATATTTTTTTGACTGAGAAGTCATGTGAACATCTGGAGATTCAAAATTGTGCTTGTATTTGGTAAAACTGTGATAATTAAATTAATTCTTGTTAGAACCATTCCCCACTTTGAATTATGAGTTTATGGAAAATACCAACATGAAAAAAAATTTTGCCCCGCAAATAAATCTTTTCATCCTTTTCAGAAGTTACGGTAAAAAGTGGGAACAAAAAATTTTATTGATTTGTTTGAATTTTGCTTAACAAAAACTGTATGATAGCAAACGGTGAACAATAAAAACTTTTTTTCATTTTACATTTTATATTTTAATTTCACAATGAACAAAGGTGCATAGAAAAAACATACTCAATAACAGTTACAAGGAAAAGAAGTGAAAAAAAACAAAATATAAATAAATAAACAAAATCGCATAGAAATTAAGGAGGGCTGCCGAACAACTGCAAAATGAAGTTAAAGTTACAATTACAACCAAGTTAAACAAGTTAGAGAACGGCAGGAATACATTCATGAATTATATTGAATGAGTTCTGAACCCTCCGCTCTTGTGTTGACCGCTACATTATACGGTGGGTCATCAAATCTTGTTCTCCAGAGTTGAGGACTATGTGGGCCTTCAAAGTCTTAAAATGGTTTAGGTTCATATTTACAGGGCCACATTTGCTGTTCAATTGGATCCTTTTAAACCAGCTGAGGCCCCTCTTAGTTGTGGGGCTTCATCTGGGTTGTAGGTCCTCTATTGTTTCTATTTTATTTGCTGTCCTTAGAGTCTGTTTTTAAAAAATATAAAATATTCTTTTATTGTTTTTCAGTTTTATTTCCCTTTAGAAGCCAAGTGTGAACAGAATCCAAGCTCTTCAAGTTGCCAACAGGAAGTGAAGGACTGGTTGAACTTTTTAAAGCTCAGTTAATCCAAAACAGAGATTGTGTTTTTGGGACTTTTGACCCATCTGTCCCAGGCCCACTGAATCACTATTGCCACCAAGTAGTTAGAAATCTTGGTGTGCTTATTGACCATTTGCTCAAGCCGAATTGGCAGATCGGATCAGTAGAAAACTAAGTTAAAAGTTTAGCCTTATTTGCCGCTGGCTGATCTGGAGCATTAGTTCTCTTTACTTTGTGTCACCTGGACTACTGCAACTCCCTATACCATGGTCTGGGCCAGGCTGCCATCCATCACTTCCAGTTGTTTCAGAACACAAATGCCTGTTTGCTCTTAGGCTAACAGAATTATTAGCATATTCCTCCAGTCTGTTCTCTTTGCATTGGCTCCCAGATGTCACAAGATCACAACTGAGAACAAAAAGCAGCCAAGCTTTTGCTGTTGCTGTACCTTGATTTTGGAAGTCTCTCTTTGAGCATTACAACAGCCCAGTCAATGAATATTTTAAAACTCTCTTTCAGGTCTGTTTGCATCGCTTTCAACACAAGTTAATCAGGATCTTTCACAGCAGTTATATTTGTTATTGTCTGATTGATATGATCTTAATCCTAATTAAGTACTTTTATTTTGTGTATTTTATAATGAGTATTCTTATCTTTGTGTAAGCTTTGTGTATTATGTACTTATGTGCAGCACTTTGGTCAGCGGCGGCTGGTTAAATGTGTTCTATAAATAAATTTGATGTTGACAACGTGCATCTGAAAACTATTTAAAGATTTAAAGAACCAAAATAGATATGCCAGTGAGACGGGTAAAACGATGTTATTAGAGACACCAGGTAAATGCACAAGACCCCGGCAATAAAACCAGTAAGATGTTTTGTCATAATCTGAGTAGTCTGGGATGAGAAAAAAGCTTTTCAATGCATACCTGACATGAGGATTACCAGAAAAACGTGAGTCAGGGAGGCGTTATCAGATACTGAGCAGTGTGAATGATGAAAAATAATTATTGATAAATGGATCATAGAAAGACTGATGCCCTCTAAACACTAATACTTTTTTTTTTTAATCCTTAGCTTCAACTTTACCGGCAAGAAGTTGTTTATTATAGTAAAGAAAATGCTTGAAGCGGATGAGATAGTATTATAATCTGTTTGGATACAACTGATTTGATTTTCCTTCAAGCAACAGTAATCAAAACAATAATAGAAAACTAGCTTTTCGCAAAATGTGCAACTAACAAGACTAGACATTCACCCTGCATCAAGTTTCCCATAATATTGAAGGCAGTACAAATTTGCACCAGAACAAAATAAATGCTTTCACGCCTCACCTACAGTTTACTGTGGTGCCAAAGCCCCACACACTGAAAGCAGGGTACAGGGGCTCCCTGAATGTGGCCTGGACACTGTGCAGGAGCCGCATGCCCTCAGACACACTGTAATAGGCCAGTGTTCCAGTTGCATGATCCAAGTAGATGCCAATACGGGATGAAACTGGCCCCGAGATGTCTGTGCTTTTATTGTTGTGCACAAAGGAGAGTTTGGCGTTAGAGCAGTACAAACTCCAGGACTTGTCATTCCAGCCCAGGCTGCAGTCATTGCTGTTTCCTTTGCGGCGGATTCCCCTGTAGGTAACGCCTACATCAATTTCGGTTCCCTTCCATTCCACCTCCCAGTAACATCGAGTCCCAGTCACACTCTCCCTGCACAACACCTGCAAGGGGGTGGAAATTAAAGACAGGGATGTGTCGATGACAGCTTCCATAACTTGAGCAAAGAAATCTGAACAATTCATAATATTTATTCATTCACATGGGCTAAAAAATGGGTAACAGTTTTATGTGTTATGACAAAAAAAATGCAAAAAAGGAAAAAAAACAAAGAAAATTTGACTCCATTATTTGGCTGTAATAATGTTTTTTCTTAATGACTGAAATGTGTTGGTTCTGATTGGATTATCCATCTTCCACTCACTTCACCTTCAAAGTACAGACTGTAAATTCTCACCTGCTGCCAATGGTCAAATCGATCTGGATGATCAGGGTAGTTCTTGGGTTCACTTTTCATGGTAACTGTTCTGTTCCCCTCAGAAAGGTGAAGGTTCGGGTGGACAGAGTTGACATCAAGAGACAGCTGGCAAGAGTCTGAAAAGAGCAGAAAAATGTGAAAAATAATCATCGCTTAGTGTACTGTTTTTAATTTTTACTGATTAAATATTGCCATGTGTGAGGCCTTTGGAGTAGTGCGAGTTTAGGTGTGGCGTTGGGTAACAGAAGGAACACCTATGTTTGTTAAAGTAATACTGAGCTCAAAGATTGTCTTCCGACATGAAACCAAACCAGTTCTGCAAGCTGAATTCCTCCTGTACAGGTTTCAGTTATTTCACCACATAATGCAGTCATCCGTTTCATCCTTTCACACTTTTCAAGCGACATGAAAAGTGTGAGTCTTATGTACCTTGTACAAATTTCATAACACTAAATACATATTTTTTCAAAAATTAACCATAGAACTAACATTTCAAGAAGTCTTCTCTTATCAGTGGTTCTTCTCTGATCCTCGGTTCTTCCCTCAGGAATGATTCTCTATTTGTCTTTGGCTCAGCTTCTTGTGTGATGTACACTTCCTTCACTATGAAAACAGATAAGAAAAGACACTGGCATCATCAGTAAGAAAACATATGAAAAATATACTTGGGAAAGGACACCCTATGCAGAGAGAAGTTATTTCTACGTTACGAAAAGAAGGATCAATGAGTTCACCTGCTCCTGAGATTTTGCTCATTTCTGTCTTGCACATTTCTTCTACTTGTAATTTCAGTGTAGCAATGGCTCTCTTCGTGGCATCAAAGGAGTAATAAGGAGCAACGCTGATTTTGTTAAGGTCTTCGTATCCAGAGGGGCCAGACAGAGACTGCCAGCTCTGTTAAAGGAAAATACGGAGAAAGAGAGAGAGATCCATCAAGCAAACAGCCACTTTCCTTTGCTGAAGACCTCTGATGTTTGAATCATAAGTGGTGTAAATTTGGTACTTCAGCATCACCTGTAGAAAGTGTATGTGATCATCAGTGTGTGAGAGTTTCTCCAGGTTGGTGTGTCTCTTCCTCAGCAAAGTGATCTCCTCCTCCAAGCGGTCAAGCAGTATCTCCCCCCGAGTCACAGTGATCTTTTCATGGGAGCGGACCATCTCCTTGACTTCACTGTATTTCCTCTCTATGGAGAGCAAAAGCTCATTGAAGATCCGCTCGTTCTCCTGCACGACTGTGTCAGCAGAGTGCTGATGAGATACATAGGAAGGGAGGGGTTAGGTTTCAAATAGTAAAATCTCGTCTTATTTTCAGAATCACGCTGTGTTTAGATTAGTGGGACTAAAGGAAACTTACTTTAACAGATTCAACAGCTTGTCGAAGATCCTGCCACTTCTTAATTCTCTCATCAATCCTTTGTTGAGATTTGTGCAGCGTGGCTCCAAGTTGTTTCTATTTACAGGCGAAGACATGAAAGTTGACATAATAAGTAGACCATAATAGTGCTTGTAAGATATTTGCTAAATATACAGACTGATGTTGTCCACCACTCACTTGTTTCTCTGTTCTCTCAGTTCCAGCAGGGACGATGTCGTGGTGTTTGTGTTCATCCATCATGCACAAAACACAGACTGGTGTCTGATCTGTGCGACAAAAAGCCTCCAGCAGCTTGTCATGCTGAGCACAGATCTTCTCTCTCATCTGACCCGTCGCTTTGACCAGTTTGTGCTTCATCAGGGCTGGGTATTCATAGTGTGACTGGAGGTGAGCCTCGCAGTAGGATGCCAGACACACCAAGCAGGACTTATCAGCTTTCTGCTTCTTCGTGCAGAAATCACACAGAACTTCCCCAGACTTGGCCTGTGCCCTGGTCTGGGTGCGACTGGTCTGGGTGCGACCACTCTGGCTGTGACTGGTCGACCGACGGGATTTATCCAAGCTGCTATATCTGTCCAGATCCAGAGTGCTGGGGTGGGACATTTTCTTACCAGCAAAAAAACAAAATATGCAGCAAATATTATACCAAAAAACAAAAATCCCCAAGGTTTCTAGCTCAGCAGGGTGGCGTTATCATCCTAATAAAATGTTCTGAGAGCAACAGAAAAGAAAAAATGTGACTAAAGTTAGCAAAACAAAGAATGAGCTCCTGAAGTTAACAGCTTCAGTGAGGCTGTGTGACTGAAACTGTGTGAGAGAATGTTTGCTATGTGGTTCAGTCTCATGGTAAAACCAGTATTCCAAGTTCGACATTTAACAGTCAACAAATGAGTGGCAGTTTCTGGAAAGTGGGCTGAGACAAAGCAGGGGAAACGCTGAAACAACCAAATAAGAGAACTCAACTGTTGGTTTCTTTATATGGGCTATTATGAATTGGCTTCATTTTGGGTGTTTTTTTCCTGTCTGCAAAGCTTCTTGAGATGGCATTGCTGTGATTTGACGCTATATAAATAAAGTTGAATTGAATAGAATTGAATTGAGATGGGGTAAGAGATGGAGATCCTTTGAAATATTTCCAAAATGTCATACATGCCACATAAACAGGCTGATCTTCACTTTGTGTTGAGTAAATATTCATTTTTGTATATTCATTCATTCATTTTGTATATCTGTATGTTATTTGTTTCACACACAATGAGCTCATTCACAGTGGCAATAGGGAAACAGCATCATCTGCTGGGTCTCATTTTAACTGCACTAAAAATAAGGGAAAACACAAGATGTGCAGAATTCCTGCCGTTCAAATACCATAGCCTGGGTGTGTGTCAGAACTGCTTTAAAGTGGCTGATAATTCTCTGAGAGTGTAATGCAAATCTACAAATTATTTTTTACATTTGTGATATTAAAAAAATTATTTTGCTGTCACCTGGAATGGTTTGTGATTAACAGGATTTCCTTGTCAAGAGTTCATTTTTTGGATTTCTTTCCTTCTTAATGTGTTTGAGACCATTGGTTGTGATGTCCAGAAGCATGGTTGCTACAAAGGTCTATAACAGTGGATTCATTCCGTTTGATTTCTGTTATCATCCATATTATGACATGAACCACTCAACTAAGTTAAGAGAAATGACAGTACACCACTACTTGAAGACATGTTGCTCAGTCCATCAGGAAAATTTCAAGAAGTTTGAAAGTATTCTCTAGTGTAGTTACAAAGACCATCAAACACTATGTTGAAACTGGCTCTCATGAGGACCTCCTCAGGACAGGAAGACCAAGAGTTACCTCAGCTGCATAGGATATGTTCATCAGAGTCACCAATCTCAGAAACTGCAAATAAACAGCACCTCAGATAAGAGCCTACAGAAATGCTTCACAGAATTCAAGATGGTGATGCGTTTCAACATCAACTGTTCAGAGGAGACTGCCTAAATTGGGCCTCCATGGTCAAATTGCTGTAAAGAAGCCATTTCTGAGGAAGAAAAATAAGAATAAGAGACTAATTTAGGCCAAGAAACATCAGGAATGACCTCATATCAGTGGAAATCTGTGCTCTGGTCTGATGAATTCAAATTTGAAATTTTTAGTTCCACTCGCCATGTTTTTGTGAGATGCAGTAAAGGTGAGCATATGGTTCCTATATGTGTGGTTCCCACGGTGAAGCATGCAGGAGGAGACGTGGTATGGGGGTTCTTTGCGAGTGAAACAGTTGATTAAGAACACTTAACCAGCATAGCTACCACAGCATTCTTCAGCGACATGCCATCCCATCTGGTTTGCACTTAGTGGCACCATCATTTGTATTTCAAGGGGGCAATGATCCCAAACACACCTCCAGACTGTGTGGGGATGTTTGACCAAAAAACAGAAAGATGGAGTGCTGCATAAGACAACCTGGCTTCCACAGTCACTTGGCCTTAACTCACTTGAGATGGTTTGGGATGTTTTGGACCAAAGAGTGAAGGCAAAGCATCTAACAAGTGCTCAACACCTCCAGGAACTCATTTGAAACTATTGATAAGCCATTCCAAGAGACTGCCTTATGAAGCTGATTGAGAAAATGTCATGAGTGTGCCAAGCTGTCATCAAAGCAAAAGGTGGTTACTTTGAAGAATCTAAAATATAAAACATATTCTGGTTTATTACCACTTTTTTTTGTTTACTAAATAATTCCACATGTGTTCCTTCATAGTGTGGATGTATTTAGTTGTACTCTGCAATTAAAAAAATGAAAAAAATGAAGAAAAACCACTGAGTGAGGAGGTGTGTCCAAACTTTTGACTGGTACTGTATGTATATATTTTTATATATGTATATTATATTGTTAGATGATTACAATATGCCGACCAATTGTTTAAGGTTATTTGCTAATTTATTTATCATGCAATCAAACTTATTTACTAGTAACTGAACAGTAAGAACATATTTTATATCTTTCAGTAAACTTTCCATTGACAAGATTAATCTCATTAGAAAGGAGAACTTTGGGTGTGCAATTTAAATTTGTTGACACTCACAAAAAATGTTCATTCATATTATATAGCAATTTCACTTAACATTAGCATTCTGTTTTTGTTTTGGGAGGACTACTCACATAATAATAGGCTTAGACTGCCGAGGGGCATCCTAAAATGCACTGAGGTATTCCTTTTCATCCCTCTGCTCCTTATCTTCCATGTATAAACATATGCCTAATTAACGTATTTCTCCTCTTTCTGTAGGTCTTCCTGAAAAAAGTTGCAATGCATCTTGGTCTCTCTTTCCTGTCCTCTCCACCCCAACCAATCAAGGCAGCCCTTCCTGAGCCGGCTTCTGCTGGAGGTTTTTCTTTCCTGTTAAAAAGGAATTTGTTCCTTTCCACTGTCGCTTCGTGCGGCTCAGGATCGAGGATTGGATTGAAGTCCCAATTCAATTCAATCTGTTAGTTTTCCTTTTTTAGGTTATTTATTATAAACTGTCTCAAATTAATGTGTCTCTAAAGTGCCCTGAGATGACATCATTGTGAGGTGGCACTATACATATAAAGCTGAATTGAATTGAATTTGTTTTTAGTTGTTTGGTGGAATAGATCATTGTACTTTTCAGTAGTGGGGTGAAACAACACCTATATTCATTTTTTACACTGTCTCCGGTCTGGTCCAGCAGTAGAAACTCTGTATTACAATTATACAAAATGAATATAGAAATAAAATAAAAATCCAGAAAATCAAGGTGATCATCATATCAGTAATGATCCCCTTGCCAAAGTATAAAGTATAAAGCACAGCAGAACACAGCATCCAGACCATTTTTCTGCTTGTTTAAATGCTGGACAAGATACGAAAAAAAGAAAGCAAAGAGTGAAAGATTGCAGAATGCAGATGAGTTTTTCTTTTGACCATTGTTGCTTGCTGTCTTCAGTTTTGTGCATTGTTCACCCCAACTCTGTAGGGGGCGATAATAGTTTCCGTGTTGCATTGAAATCACAAAAGTTTCTTTCGCTAAAGTGCGTCGGTGGTCCAACGTTGGCGCCAGATGAGCTGTGGCGCCAGCTAAACACACAGGCAGAGAGGGGTAGGAAAGACACGCATAGCACTCTGACGAGGCTCGCTACAGCTTGCAAAGCCCTTTCAAGCATCTAAACGATTTTTTAATCTCTCTCTACAGCAATTAGAAAGTCAAAAGGATAAAAAGGTGGGTGAGTGCGTGTACGAATTTATACATTCATCACAGGTTTGATCATTAATCCTGTCGATTACTTCATTTTAATGCAACTCTGCCATGAATAGCAGTAGTGTTAGTCATATGGACGTTTGTGGTCAGATGTTTATATTAGTTGTTGACACATGTTGTAATGCTCGTATAGGTTGGGGTTTTTTGTCAACAGTTTATAACTTTCAGATGGAAAAATACAGGCCTTGTCCTGCAATAGTTCTAATAGTACGTCCTATCAAACAGACAAGCCTAACAAAACTGCTTTAAGAGACTTTTTAAATACAAGTAGTATCCAACGTGGTTTTGGGTGTACGTGTTTATATATTCAGGAATCAATGTTGGATTGGGCTTTTCTTGCTAATTTAACACTGTTGGATGGGCGGTTTAACAAAGCTTCCGCTCCAGTGTTTTACAATCTACACAAGCTAAAGTGCTATGGAGGCTTTAGCATGGCTAGCACACTGAATTAGCTGGATTGTTAGCATGGCATCATGGCTATGTAGCAAGCCCGCTAATGTGGTGGCGGCTGGGTAGCCGCTAACAACAGCAAGGCCGCCATTGGAGTCGTGTGGATAGTTTCTCGGTTGTTGCCGCAGTGACGGAAGGCTGCAGCTCAGGTTCATCCTGTCCTCTGAGGCTATCGTCTTCATTTTCTCAGTCAATTTTTGTTTTACCATCTTGATTATAAAGGTATCAGTTGCTTGATGTGTTGTTTGTGCGGGATCTTTCTGTATGTAAAAGGCGTCCTTTCCCGGGCTTTTCGCATATCAGCGTTTGCTCTCCGGGTTAGCCATCTTTGTTTCAGCTAGCATGCTTCTGGTTGAGATTATGCTGTAACTCTTAGCCTGCTAACATGTTCACAGTCATCTTAAAAATCCCCCTGTGGATTGTGGACGGTTAAAGTTAAACAATTTTATAATGTTGTATTTAATGCATTTATGACTTTGTTCCGTGATTTTTAGTTGAGCCGAGGTTAGCTGTAATACAACGTGTCGTGGACGGCGGAAGCTAATTAGGCTAACGTTAGCTTGCGGCAGCCATCTTATGCGAGCGTGTGCTAGCTGGAAGTGCTGGTGTGGCACAACAAGATGGCCTGTTAATACTCGCAATGGGAGAATTTCCGTGTCGGTCGTCGTCTCAAGTTGCTCCCAATTACTTAACTCGAAGATAGGTTTTAATGTAAGTATTCGGTTGCTCTGGAAGCTGTAACCACAATTACATTCGGTTTGGTTTTCCCCCGAAGCTAGTTAGCTGGCTAAATCGGGAACATATTAGCAGCTAACACAATGCTGTTATGTTAACCAGTCGCCCATCGACCATAGCCAGCTAACTAGCGGCTATGACGGCTATTTGTAGCTGTTTTGGAAGGCTAGCAACATGCGGGTAAATGTTTTAAAAACAAAATTCCACTATTTAGAAGCTTTTGCGACTATATAAATGAGTATTTGCTGTTACATTGTGAACTGCGCAGATAAAGGAGCTGTGAGGGCCAGTTCGGCTGTGTGGCTTGAGGATTAAGGAAGAATTTGGAGGTTTGATCGTGATGTGGTTCCCTTTGATTTTGATCAATTGTGTTAGCTAATGAAGTACAGCTTGTTGTGCCCTAAGTTAGCTAGCAAATTGATCACTTAGCTTGCTAAGTAGCGTTGGATCTCTTGCTACATTAAATTGTCATGATGTGATTTATGGATTATCCCCCCTGTGTATATTCCACAGTGCAGTAAAAAAAAAAAAGTTGGTGAATAATATATATTTTAACCACGTTAACGTAGGTCATGATTGTACCATGGTTAAAGGGTATACCAGAGTCTAATTTATTAAAAGGGCTACCTTTGCCTCACATGTCACCTGATGTTAATCAAACACACTCACTTGTATATGGTGTCCCATTGTAATCTTGGGGTGTTAACATTTTTATAACTGGGGGTTGTTTAAGGCTTGTAATAAGAGTAGTTTATTCCAGAAAAGCTTTTGTGGATTTCATTTAATTCACATCAATTTTCCATATGATAAATATTTTAAAAATGTATGTATGAGTTGTCATTTATTTTAAATTAGCAATTTTTTTATTAAAGCAGTCTCAAAATATTTTTTTGTGGTAAAATCTCAGTTTAACACCAGCACTATTATTATAGAGCAAACACTTGTTGTTGGGAAATTATTTTTAAACATATAAGTTAATTTTGCCTAATGGTTCCAGTTTTGTCAAATCTACCCAGTTCAATTCCAAATTTGGCAGATTATGTATAGTTGTCTCTAAAAAATACGTTTAACAGTTTTGGCGTTATTGATTATAGATTCAGTCATACTTAAGTAATTATTGGTACACAAATTGAAAGAACTTGAATTGGCAATGTTCTTTTTTTTTTTTTTTTCATTGTTATTATGCTCTTTTGTAGGTCTGCTATCTGGCAAGAGCAGCAGCGCACCGCGACAAAAAACCCAACACGGTATACCCCCGATTCCTTAGTCAGTCATCGTCCGGCAAAAAAACGGAGGTCGCAGGGCTGGAGTGTGTTCTCATGGCCGAGTCAGAGACTGAATGTGACACACCCGGCCTTGACACGCTTGGGTCGGAGTGTGTCATAGCCCACAGTCATGTCGACCTTCACTATGGAGCAGAGACGGAAATCATGACAGAGGAAAAGCGTGGACTAGAATTGGAGATCCATGGCTCAGACTTGAAGATCCAAGGTCTTGGGACAGAGCTTGGTGCTGTAACTTGTGTGGATGCAATTGTTGCTGAATCAGACCATGATTACATTAAGGTGGAACATGGTGATATGCATTGTTTCACTGGAGCTGAAATCAAGACAACTGGAAGCCAGACTCTGCTGGGAGAGGTGCTGCTGAAAACAGAAGGCGAGCATGTGGTTAAAGTGGAATCTGATCATGGTGGCGAATTAACAGTGGAGTCTGAGAATGGTGTAATCATACATGAAGCTCATGGCCTACAATGCAACGAGTGCGGGGAGATTTTTGGTAGCATAGCTGATCTTCACCAACACTTCGAGATCCACAAAGACCTAAACCCTTACATCTGTGTCCACTGTGGTGAGAGCTTTGCTGTGGAGGCCAGTCTCAAGCAGCATATGAAAATTCACATGAAAGAAAAGCCCTATGTTCCCCCAGGAGTTGAGATCATGGGCAAAGATGTAATTGATGCCTTCAGCCTTAAGTCTCATCAGATGATTCATTTGCCAGATAAACCCCACAGATGCTCAGAGTGCGGTAAGAGCTTCGCAGCAGCTATCACCCTGAGAGAACACATGAAGATGCATTCTGAAGACAAGCCATATAAATGCACTCAATGCAGAAAGAGCTTTGTCCGCAGGAGGCATCTGAAAAAGCACCAGGAGGTCCATGCACGCGAGAAGCCATATACCTGCGGCCAGTGTGGCAAAGGCTTTGCCACGACTTCCAACCTGAAACAGCACCAGAAGACCCATGCAGCAGTTGTGCTTGGAGACAAACCCCACCGGTGTGCACAGTGTGGAAAGTGTTTTGCAGCTGCTGCCACTCTGAGAGAGCACCAGAGGATCCACTCGGGAGAGAAGCCGTACAAATGCAACATGTGCAGGAAGAGTTTTGTGCGCAAGCGCCACCTGAAGAAGCACCAGCAAGTCCATGCTGGGGGGAAACCCTACACTTGCAGACATTGCAATAAGGGTTTCAATCATTCTTCCTCCCTTTCTCGCCACCACAAGACCCACCTGCAGAATCCAGTGTTTTCGCCACCTCAGCCTGGGAAGCCCATGTCTTACGGCTCTCCCCCAAAGCAAAGGGTGCACCAGCAAGGAGATAAACCTTACATGTGCCACCACTGTGACAAGGGCTTCAATCATTCCTCCTCCCTGTCACGGCACCAAAGAGTTCACTCAGAGGGAAAGAGCTACACATGTGGTCATTGTGGCAAAAGATTCAATCACTCGTCATCTCTTGCAAGGCATCAGAGAGTTCACTTGGAGAACAAGCAACAACAACAGCAGCAGCAGGAGGAGGAGCCACAGCCGCAATCACCAGAGCCAGAACAGTACACCACCATCCCCACAGGGAAGGGATTCCCAAACAATGCCTTCCCTAAACAGCGCATCCTGACCGATGAAAAACCGTACAGGTGCTCCCAGTGTGGAAAAGGCTTTAACCATTCATCTTCCCTCTCCAGACATCATAGAATCCACGTTGATCAGTGAGCACCCAGTCCCATATTCACAAGTGGTTCCATGCCAGTGTCTGCATCCCCAGCTCCGCCCTCGTTTTCTGTTCCACAAGTTGTCCTTTCATTGATATCGCCACATCACAACGAGCATAAGGCCAGCTTCTACAAAGAGGTCATGTAAGCACATAACTGGTTGAGTGAAGCAGTTGGGAATAAATGGACACTAACAGAAGTCTTCAGAAGGAAGTGGCTTGGCCTGAAGGACTGCAACATGTAATTCAGAACTGAACCCAGGGCTTTGTGCTCCTTTTCAAGAGGGTATAATAGTAGATTGTGAAGGAATCTGTTCTAAGTTGCGATTGTTCTTCACTTGCTCCAGGACCTTCAGAACACTTTTTTAAAGAGGAAAAAATTCTAAGGATGTACATGAAAAAATTGTTACTTGAGGTAAATAATGCTCTGCTCTCTGATCTTTTTGATGAAATAATTCAGTTGATTTATCTCCAGGTGGCATATTAGCTTTTCAGCTGCACCTTTATTGAAGGCTACAAACACATTTGGTCAATATGAACTCTTGGCTTGTTCTGAGTAGTTATTTCTATCTCATCCACATAATCCATGACACACAAATATGAAAATTCATTGTAAATACTTATTGACTTTTCTTTTATATATGTATAGGTGACTAGTGTGCTGTTCCAAAAGATTACATTTTTGATAGTAAGATCCACTTTGTCTCCACTTTGTTTTTTCTTTTCTTTTTTTCCTTTTATGACTAAGTTGTTTTAAGTGTTGGAGATAAAATGTTGAGGATGTTCCCATGCAGGTTGCTCTGAATCGGGCTCCATCAGACACAAGCCTTCTTGTATATTTATAAGGTTGTTTTTTGTATGTCTATGATGGTTTAGTACTGCTGCATAGACTGTACAGAGAGCAATACTGACACACTGTGTCTGTGTGTGAGTCATGCAGTTTAGCCATGAGGAAATGCATTACAGAAAATAAAAACCCACTGGGTAGCATATTACAAAATGACCGGTGTCTTAATTATTTACGCTGTGGTTTCTACTGCATCCAAATCCCAATGTACATTAAATGCTATATCAGACTTTATGGCTTTGAAGACTAATTACCTGTGTATAGAATATAGGTAACTACTGATTTGCAAGCTACCACAATCTGAACTAAAAAGAAAGTTATGTATACTAAAAGACTACATGAGAATCTCATTTTTCAAGATTTTTCTGAAGTCTGGTGGATTCTGCTTCTGTGTAAAATACCTTTTACAAACTGATGTATTTTTTTAGATATGGCTTGGGTTATATGAAAGGGAATGAGAGACAGGAAGTTTTTATGAGTGAATAATTTGGTGAGCAATATTTCATTTTATTTCAATAACAGTTGTGCTTCAAATTGTAGCATAGGTTTCTTCCTTGTGTTAGATAGGTGCCTTATTGCATGCTATGTAGAAATGTATGCTGAGCTGTTATTTGAGAAGAGTTAGGGTTTTCAGGAGTCTTTAGTTCTTACTCATACTAATGTACCCTACATTTTAATTTGTCACTGATTCCATTTGCTTTTCCCTTTTTATTTTTTTTTTTATTTTTTTTTGTTTCATGTATATTGCCCTGCGTTTACACTGTTACGACCCTCCCCTTGATTTTATCTTTTTTTTGTCGATGGCCTCATTGTAGAAAAAATTTGTAAAAAGATCCATATAGACTTCTCTAAGGGCAAATCCTGTAACACCTTTTCCCATCTCTGAGTGGCACATATATGGACAAATAAAGGTTGTTGACTCTCACGGTGTTTAATTCAATGAAGTCACAAGAAATTATGCAAACCACAGAAGAATACTCAAAAGCATACCCACATATTAAAATAGTAAAATAACCATGATAGGTAAATACATTTAGGTTTATATTAACCTTATTTCCAAGGAGTGGGTTTGTCCCGTGTAATTCCAGGTGTGTCCACACGGTGTCGCTCTTAACCATTAAATCAGTTCAAATTGCAGTCAACAGGTAAGTTTTAGATGTGAGGCAAGTTTAGTTTTTTTTTTTTTAACCCAGTCTGCAGCTCTTGTATGATTTCTAACAGCTGTGACATGTTAATTTTAACTGGAATACATAACTACATCAGTCTGGAGTGGTAGTAAAATGTGTAACTGAAAATGTGAAAGGAAACCTCATGGGAATCACCTGTGACCTGAGTAAAAAAAAAAAAAGTCAACATAATCTCCCAAAATTCACAGACTATACTGCTTAGCATTCCATCATAGCTGGAGGCTGACTTTAGACTGCTGAAGCATACATTCAAGGTTGGGATCCACCTTCGGGAAAAGGTTATCAGCCCTCTGGGTGCAGAGAGATGCTCTGGTTTATATCACAGATGATTTAGTCTGAGGATAGTGCTTCCAGTTCAGCACCAACAGTGTACACCAAGTTGTGCTCATTTATCTGAGAGGTGAGAAGAACTCAATTACAACTAAAATGTCACACATATATATATATTTTCAAGCAGTTGATCGAAACTATATCCTCTAATTAAAACACATAGACCTTCAGCTGACAGACTTTGTCAGAACATAAGAAAACACATGAAAATGTGAACACAAAATCAAAAGGCATCTTGGGGGAGAAATACAGTTTTATTTGTGGTAAATGATAAAAGACAGAGTAAAACAAATTATTGCTTTTTGAACTTCTTACTACTGAGACAAGTGGAGAAAGAAAACCTGCATTTATATTACATAAAATGTGTGTTACTTAACAGCACATATGCAAGGAGTATGGATGGGTAAAGCATAACACACAGATCAATTATTAACAAAGATACATTTTTACTGTACATCTTTACAAAGACTCCCATCATCACAGTATGTGGAGGTAGTCTACAAAAAAAGTAAATGACTGGATATATCACTTGCATACTGTAGATTCAAGCAGATGGTTTTGGCTTTTTCACAATGAACTCAAGTGTGTTGGCTCCAACATTTCAGCAGGGGCCGGCTATACATTCATGACAGGAGTTAGTTGCAGCAGTGAGCTCTGTGGTCGAATGGTGCTGCTCTTTGACTGAAGTTTCTCCAAGTTTTGCAAAAAGCCTCTTCTCTTGAGACCTTCGAGAATGACAGTGTTGCTGGAGCCCAGACTGATGCGGGTCCTGTAGGGACAGAATACAACCACTTAACACACTGTCATCCTACTCCATCTTGCTTCCAACATACCCAGCTCCACAGTGTGTTCAATGCAAAAGAAGAAGGCTTTTCTTCCTTTTTGATTATAAAATGAGTTTTTAAGTGCTGCACAGCAATTACATGCAATTATCAGAAATGACTCCCTTCTGTCCAAACACTGGATGCTATAATAGGCCACAAGGTGTTTGTTCAGCTTTATTGCAATTTACCTTAAAAGAAGTCAAACACATTTTGGTATAGAGGCCAACCACAGACACGTAACCTTGAGGTTAACGAACATCAGTACAGTGTTTATTTTGCCCAAAGCCACTTCAGAAATGTAGGCCATTACAGTGTGGTGTGGGCTTGCAGTGGAAAGCCTATGTTAGCTCTTAGATTCAGGCTTCATGAGACATCCCTGATCTCAAAGTAAACTACCAATTTAAACAAAAATGACTTAATAAGACTTTATTACAGGTGTTTTTTAAAATGGAGTACTCACCGAGGAGAATCTATACCACTGTCTCCTGTGATGCTCTGGTTCTCTCCCATCTCCACCACTTCCCCGGCCTCTGGCCGTCTAGCTCCACCAAGCATGCGTTCAGGGATGCCCTTCTCATCAAGCTCATCCTCCTGCACTTCTTCCACATCAGCTGCCCAGTGAGCGGACTCGCCGTCGCCTTCATCGGCAGACTTTCTGACAGTCTCAGAGTCTGATTCCATCTCACTGGCCTGGCAGTAGTCAAATATGCTGCTGTTTGTCACTTCACATGCCTCTGGACGTTCCACAGCTAGGTTAGCTTCATGCAGTCTTTCCCCTTGGATGGGTGCATTTTGGGTACCTTCTGATCTAGTCCTCTGATCCTGGAGTCTCCAGCTGGTCTCACCGGTTCTTGTGGAGTTAAGGGAAGCTCTTATCTGAGCTGCAGGGGAAATTTGATCTCTCAGAGAGCTGTCCTTTGAATCTTGCTTGAAGGCAACTTGTGTTTGTTGGAAAGGGGTTTTATAATAGTAACTATGAGGTTTCTGATGTTGGATATGAGATTCATGATCATGGTTAACCCGCTGGTGACTGCGGTAATGTGCTATACCACTTTGATACTCATTTGCAGCATCAAGGATCTCCTCGACATTCAGACACAAGGAGCTGCAGGCGTCATCATCCTCAGGTCCAGCTGGTCTCTGATAGAGTCTGAAGTCGTCTTCTATAAAGCTATTTGTGTCTGTTATAGGGGAAGTGCTGTCAGGTGTCAGTTCTAGCTGCTCTCCATGGCTCATGGTGCTCTGCTCTCTGTTTGTCATAGGTCTTATCTCCTGCTGATCCTCAGGTGTAGCCACTGAATGCTCATCAGGCTTCTGAACATCATCCCTTTGTTGACTGGAGAGTCTGAGGGAATGTTTCCGCTGTAAAGAAGGCTTAGGCCAGGGCAGATTTGGGTCATATGAGTGATTTATGACAGGTTCATAGGGATGCGTAGGAGGAATGACATTGAAGTGGGAATATTGCTGGATGTTAGCCAGACTGTCATCTCTGCTTTGGCTCTCGGAGACTTTTTTGTATTCTTGAGCATCTGGATGTTTCCTGTTTTTAAATTCTCCCTCCCATCTCTCCTTGTTTTCTTCACTCTGATGTCGGATTTTGTCATCTATCCGGAGCGTGCTGCTCTCTGGATAGGCTGAGCTGTAGTCTAAAGGCAGTTCTCTGGCAGGCTTCTTGTCTGGTTGATCAGCTGAAAAGTCCCTTTCATGGGCACTGTCGTATCTGTCCTCAGATGAGGGGAGTTTAAGTGCATTCTCTCCATCTGCAGCCATCACTTTGGCCCGATGTGGGTCCCATGATTTGGAACGGTGACTTGCTCTTTCCTTCCTCCCTGGCCCACTGGCCTTGCCCTCTTTCACATCTCGCCTTCTGTGTTCTCTGGAGGTGAGAATTATGTTCTCAGCTTCTCTGACTGGATGAGTCTGGAAAGGGTTTTCAATGCGTTTTTTATAAAGAGATTTTCCCTCAACAGTTCCACCGTCTTCCACTTGATCAGGTGCATCAACTGGGATTTCCACTCTGAGACGAGTTGGAATCAAATCATTCCCTTCTGGATAATTGTCCACATCTATGTGGGCCTTGCTTTTAACCCTTTCTTTTTCCCTTTCCTTCTGCTTGTCTCTGGATGAATGGGCCCTCCTCTTGCCGTGAGATGGCTTCTGGGAAGACCTTTTCCCTCCCCCTGCTCTAGATGAGTGGTGATGTCTGTGTTTCGAAAACGTAAGGATGTCAGTAGACATTCCTTTGTCAACTCCCTTGTCATCTTTGTCCGGACCCCTATCCAACACCCTGTCTACGCCCCTTTCCCTCCTCTCTTCCAGGTTCTTCATTAGGACTGTGTGGCGTGTCAAGTTATCCACGGTCAGCTCAGGGTTGATGCGTTTGATGATAGCATGCTCCAGATCCCGCGGCAAGTTGTTCAAGTCATCTTCATCTCTAACGGGCCACTCTTCTGGGGGAAACTGGCCTGAAAATGATGCATACTCCTTCTTTGGCTTCTCCTTCTTAGCCCCATTCCTCCTGAACAAACTGAGGCCAAACTTCCTACCCAGTTTGTTGTCTTTACGAACAGTCGCATTAGTTGTGGCGGTTGTTTTGCTGATCTCACTCGCCTGACAATCTGCCGCTGTAGAGGTGGACTGATGCTGCACAGCGGGTTTGTGATCCGACGGCCGTGGCCACTTCAAGCTTTTGCCCGTGCATTCGCTTATTGAAACAGAAAGAGAATGCTGGTCTGGTACAGTAGAGGAGGGGACGGTGGCCGTTTCAGTCGTGGCAGCAACATTCGAGGAAGTTTGAAGAGAGCTGAAGCAGCTGCAACTCTTGCAATGGGCCACAGGGAGCGTGTGAGTACTCTCAGCACAGACATCATTGTTAAGAAGGTAAGTAATAGGAGGAGGCAAAGGAGGGTCATCTACTGAGCCTGAGGTCCACCAGTTCTTCTCCCGGACCATGTTGTTGGTGATGAAATAGGTCTGAGGAGTGACGATGAAGTAGCCTTCACCTGTATGGTAAATCTTGCGCTCCTTGATCAGAGTTCCAAGTGCATTGTAGAGGATGTCCTGAGTGGGAATGGTTATCCCTGCAACAGAAACACAGAAGAGTGTTAGGGACAATGTATATACTGTGATGGATATTTACAAATGTCCATCTTATTAAATAAATGTGAAAAGTTTAAATGTGTTACAGATTTTACAATGTCTGAACAGAGCCAGAGAGTCTTTATGTCTCTACATTCAGCCAATGCTTGCAGAGTTAATGCAGCTGACTGATGGGATTATCTTGTTATACAAACATACGAGGTGACTTTTGTTAGGACTGAATTTTTGCCATGTTTCGCCAAGAAAAGCCACGGCCATGCTTTCAAATTCTAAAATTTAATATTTAATTTGATGCCACAAAGATTTATTTTTATGTCAGCAAAACAACACAGTAACGTGAGCATGTATAAATGTTCCTTCACTTTGAAGTACCAGATTTAACTAAACAGTATTAATAACCGTATCTTAACATAAAGCAGATACAAATATGGGGCTATTATTATATACAGTATATAATATTTAAAGATTCATAAAATCCATGGACACCTTAACACAAGGCAAAACTAGAGGGAAAAAAAACTACATGAGGAAACAGATGGGATTCTGTAGTAGAGGTTAGTGCATGGACAGCAGAAACATCAATCCAGTCATTCATTCATTCATTTTCTAAACCGCTTAATCCAATTCAGGGTCGCGGGGAAGCTGGAGCCTATCCCAGCTGGCTTTGGGCGACAGGCAGGGTACACCCTGGACAGCTCGCCAGTCCATCGCAGGGATCATCCAAATCCACAGAATACTAATTTATCCACAATTGCAAATTAATAGTCTACATTGAAAACACTGCAGTGCTGATTAAGACTGAGTAACTGCAATCATAGTCTGGTTGATTCATATCCTAATATGGCCTAATGTGTTGCCTTGCTCAGAGACAAGAGGCAATAATCACCGGTGTCAGGATGTGTCTTTTTTTTAATTCCACAAAATTATCTTTTCCAATAATGGGAAGTAAAGAATTAATTAAGCGCTTAGCACACGGCACTTCTGTGAAAGCACTACTAGCATGCTACTACCATCAATGCTGTGTGTGTGTGTGTGTGTGTGTGTGTGTGTGTGTGTGTGTGTGTGTGTGTGTGTGTTTTTTTTAAAAGGAAAGTTTTGCTCATTTCAGCAAGACAATGCCAAACAACTTTCTGCACATATTGCAATATGGCTTTGTATTAAAACTCCACTGGCTCAACTATCCTGCTTACAGTTCAAGGCAATGCATGTTTAAGACATTTTATACATCATATAAAAAACAACTAATAAAATGGTCTTGAACTGAGAATGTTTTTAACAGTTCCCAACATGATAATAAGAAAATATATAATAGTTTATGTATTCAAAATAAACACATTTTTAAAGCAAATTCATATAACATGCTGTTTTTTTTTTTTTGGTTTTTTTTGTTGAATCATTTAAATAATTGACATTTCACACGCATTGCGACACCATTATTGGTGCATTTGTCAAAATATGAAAGCAGTCCTTTAGAAACCAGCTGAGGGAATATTTTCTGGATTACCTGGATGGGTTTTGCTCATGTAGTTAACAAGTGTGTCCTGGCTGACAGTAATTTGGGCAGAGTTCATATCAGAGATGACCGAGCACAGCACTTCAGCCAAGGGAATGAACTGGGACTGAGGAACGGAGGACATCTGCACCGGTGACAGATCACCTGAAACAAAAACACACACGTCAGCAGATGAATGAGTGAAACAGGTGGGCTTGCTTCAGAGGATAACAACACACCTAGGTCGGGGAGGTCTATCTCTGTGAAACAGCTCAAAGCACTGAAGCTGACATTCCTATCATGACCACCTTCTAAATCATGACCGTGGTGCTCTATTTATGTGAGCTATATGAACCATGTCTGACTGCTTTTGAAATTCCAGCAGTAGTGAGACAGACCACAGAATTCCATTACTCCCACAGAAATGACCACAGTTCTGCCTGCTGGGCAGATCAGATATCTTGCCCCCCATATCATACAGTCCCACATGTATAGGAGTGGTACTTACACAAGCATGTTAAAGAGAGTCAGAGAGGCACAGAGACAGTCTGGAGTATTTGTCTTTAAAAGTTATTCTGCATATGTGCAGCTGACATCAAAATCCCACAACTCTGCATGACTCCATCGACTGATGGCGTTTCATGGAGACCAGCTGTAGGAGCCCTTTAGACAGAAGAACCAAAGCTTTGAATTGTAAAAGTAAACTCTTTTAAACCCACTAGACATTTAAGAAACATTTCTCAGTTTGTAAAACAATCAACCTAAGCTTCACACATGGACAAACCAAACTGAAGCATGACGGCAGAAGTTACATTGCCTCAGGAAAAAATGGGTTGTTCCTGGCAAGGCCTGTTTTTGGGAAAGGACCAAAACTAAATGCTAAGGTTCACATGATATAGCTCATTTCCTGGCTGGCAAAGTTGAAAGTCTCTAATTTGGTCAAATGCTTATGTTGGTCAGAGACAAGAGGTAATAATAATACCATGGTAAAGATGTGCCTTTCCCCCCTTTTATTGGAGGGAACTAGTAGGTCACAACTAATACCTCCAGTTCAATCTGAAGGCTTAAACATTTGCATCCCACCAGGAATTTGTTTGGTTCAGAGGAAAAAAACTGTGCCCAAATAATGTTAGTTATTTGCTGTTTTAGAGACTTTGGTTGGTTAGTTTTTGTTATTAATAAACATTCAAATGTTACAGCTTAGTTGAAGATTAGTGATGGTTGGATTTAAATCCATCTCTGATGTAGTTGTGGTTATAATAAGAATGTGGGTTTCATTGCATTGGGAAGACATTTTGAAACCCAGAGTGATAATATAAAAGGGAAACAAAATGAAACAAGCCTTTTTTAAACACCTACTGTGTATTTGCATTGCAAAGTATAAATATTGATAATTTAACAATGTCTGCTTTTTTAAACTGATTCTTCACAGGCAAAGAGCACAAACAGTAATGTTTACCAGCGTGGAGGGAGTTTAGTAAAAGCACCAAAACAAACCAGAGTCTGCTCCCGATAAATGATTAGCATCTGGGCTGGGTTACCACAAACATAAACTTTCTTACAATGAATAGCCGACACAAGGGCATGCACATAACCTTACCCACAGGACTGGAAAATTGGTTTTAGTTAATCAGCTACACCGCATTAATAAAAGATGCATAATGAACGGGGGAAAAAATAGACAAATTTACATTTAAAAAACAATAAAATCAAGAATGCAATGGCAGGTTTATAAAACAAATACCATCTTTTTAAAATGTTACTTGAATGTAAAATTCTCACATACAAACAAATAATTAAATCCATCCAACCTGTTCATGTTGTTGACAGAAACGTTCTCCTCCATGTATTTCTGATTTTCTAGTGAAAACAGGTTATTTAGAAAACTTACAGTTCTGACAGGGACTATTTGTGTATCAGTGTGCTGCTGCAGATTTAGGCTTAAACATGTGGCAAGTCTGAGTGGCTGTGAGTGATTCTCCCATCAACCCCTGGGGCCCTCAACAAAAACATTGCCAAGCTCACACTTCATGCAAACTAAACATTTACAACCCTCACACTTGAACCACTTATGTCCAAGGCAGGAAAAATATACAGGAAAATAAAATTTGCCTCACTGTGAGGCATGACAGAGGACACACTGTGTTTACTGACAGATCCACTGTGGACAAATACTAGGGGTGTGTCAATATGCTTTTGTCCCAATTCGATTCAATTCCAATTTTTTTGGTGCTGAGTCAGTAAAAATTTTGATTCTCACAATTATGCTGATTTTTGTTGACTAAAACCCCCCCCCAAAAAAAAAAATTATATATATATATATATATATATATATATATATATATATATATATATATATATATATATATATATATATATATATATATATACACAACTTTTTTTGCTTGTCATTTTTCTTGAATTCAAGGAAAAAACAAAAGTAGCCAGACCATCATTCTGCTGCTATAATGCCCAAGACGACACGTAAAAAGATCAATAAAACCAATAAAAATGACAAAGGTTTTATAATGGATTATCTTTATTTATTTGGAAAAAAAATGTTTTTAAAAATCTATTTTATAATTGCAAAACCAAAAATAGTCAAGGAAAACTGGACATTTAGTACAAAAAGTGTCTCAGTGTTCCCAAAATGGTTACCTTCCATAATGAATACTAACTAGCTTTGAAACATTCAATGTGACAAAAAAAAAAGACAGCAGGGCTGCTTTCCTACCCGTGTATGAATCAAGCTACAAATGACTTTACATTCAATGCAAAATGAGTAGTGAGAAATATTTCAAGGTCAGTCAGTAAATAAATAAAAAGCTCACTGAGCTCATTTAAAGCTCATAAGACTTACAGACATGAGTATTTCTTTGTAAAACTGATCCCAGAGGTTGTAAAAGAAAAACATCTGTGTCCCCTCTGATGAGACAAGGCATTAAGCTGACTAAACCTTAGAGTGGATATCTCAATAGCAATCACCCTCAGCAGTGAATTAGTGCTGCTGACTTAGCTCCCCATCATTGTTATTAACTTCCTATAGGAATGCTTGGCAGCCTGTCTTCAGAGCAACCATTTATAATGACTGTCTGCAGACGTAAGGTCACAAAAGATGAGACAAGGCCAAAAGTAAAGTCTTTATTGCAAGCTCTGTTTTTGTAGAATATTAGCCTGGCTGTTGACATATTGTTACTAGAAACAAAAAAAAAAACCACACTAAATGGTTCATTTAAGCAAAAACAACATCCAATATTAAATTAATTATGGCTGGAATACAGACAAATAAGGACTCAGAAAAAAAAGCACCTGCAGCAGTTTACGTGTGGGAAAAAGTAATGGTAGGACGGAGCAGAACAAGGATTAGTGTTTATTGAGTCGAACATTAGCAGGCGTGACCGTCAGGGAGGATCACTGTGTAACTGTCTTCTCTCCAGGGGGAACGGGGCTCAGTGTTCCTGTAATCTAAGACTGGGATGCTGACATTACACCTATTGTCATACACAGCCTGAATACCCAGCTGGGTGCCATGGCAACAGAAACCTTGTACCACAAGCGGGGAAGCAGCAGCTAAAATAGAACCAGACTTATGTTGAGGTAAGTTATGGTCTCTGAGGAGTCAGATGTACTCAGCTTGTGAAAACTGTTGAGGAATAGGGTTAAATAACATCACCCTGACAGAGTGACCATAATGTCATCAAGGTTTGTGCACAAAAGTCCAAAGAAAGCCTGACTCACAAATTCAAGTTGTTTAAAAGATGTTTTGAAGACTGATAGATGGTCTAATATCTTTATAAATTTCCAGAGACTTTTCCAAAATCAGCAGAATGAAGCCAGTGTCTGAACACCACTGTGAAATTACATTATTCATTCATTTTCTTAACCGCTTAGTCCAAATAAGAGTCGCGGGGAGCTGGAGCATATCCCAGCAATCATCCAGTGAGAGTCGGCGTACACCCTGAACAGGTCACCAGTCCATTGCAAGACGCAATACTTTTAATGGATCCCTAAAACAATATGATCTGTTAACCCTGCATTTAAGTTTTATTACAGTCCTCTCTACTTAGATTGTTTTGAACAACTATTAACCCTTTCAAATGTGGGAAAACTTTTCTTTTTGGACAAACTTACCAATATTCAATTACTGAGCCAAGATTTGGCAAATATATGATGCAGTGTAGGATCCTTCCAAATGGGTAATAGGTTATTATTACATCATGCTGCGCTGCCTACTTGCCAAATCTAGTCAACATGTTATTCTAAAACCTATGATACCCTGTCAAAGATATAAATAAATTCTCATTCTCAGATTACATGACCTCCAAAACTCCATGACATATTTCAGTCAGATAAATCGATCTTAACACTGAATTTCAAATAAATGAGTTCAAACTTATTTTACTGTAATTCACTTGACTTAAACCATGAATTTCTCCTCATGTTGTAAACCCTTCCAGGCAAGTATGAACTGCTGCCTGGGGGATACAGTGAAAAATGCCTGTAGCTGACTATTCACATTGTAGACATGATTGACAGATACCTTCCCTCCTCTTTCTCTGCTGAGATCTTTAAGGCTGCTGTGCTGAAACTGATCAATGCCACATGCATTCACACAGCTGGGTTGTTCAGCAGGCCTCGGAGCCGCATGAGTCCCATTTCAAATGTGAGTGCATTACCTTCAGTGTCCTGAAAAGAAATTTTAAAAAAACAAAACTCACACTCCAAACTGTATTGTGTATAATGTTGATCCATAAGCTGGACTAACGCAGGCATCAGGCTAAGTGATCTGGACCAAAAACAAATGAGATAACCTACCTGAACCTGACAAAAAGATATATTTTAATTCCTGTATTTTAGGTTGGGTTTTTTTGTTTTTTCTTTTTACTTCTCAATCAATTATTGAACAATATAGCAAAACTTAGCAGCTAACTGAAGCTTAGTCTGATCACATGACATGATCGCATGACAAACAAACTCACGCATATTCAAAGACATTGTAAACTACTTGGCGGTCAGTCTTCATATTTTACTTTACGTTTTGGTAAAAAGTACAGCAACTGAGTGTTAATTTCAAGCATTGCCAACTTGGTAACAGAAAACAAAAAGCATAAATATGAACAAAATGCATGCTCAGGTAGATTATTGTGTGGGATTTACTGAAGTGATGTTTCCCTTGAATTTTTAATGTCATAAGATTGATATTTGTGTTTGTTTGTTTTTTTTTTTATCTATAATGCTGGGGAAACTTGCTTTCGTAAGCAAATTAAATGTTATGAATGTTTACATGTGTGATGTCCTCTACTAAAAGCCAGCATATGACCCAGAAATGAGATGGAAATTTTTGTTTGAGAAATCTTGCTTGTGTTTAAGTTGGTAATTTTTAAATAAATACTTAAAAAATTGCCAGTAAGATCTGAGAATTTCCGCTGCTTCATAAAAACTCAGAGGTCGTTCCCCAATTTTTGTTCTGAAGTTTTTGCTGTTAGTTTCAGATTCTCTACCTGAAAAGGTTACAGTTAATAAACGTGTTAGAAAAAGAGGTTTTCACCTAATACAGCAGCACATTCAGAGAAAATGTGTGCTTTCCATCAGAACCATAAAACTAACTTATTAACTATTATTACTATAATTAATATACTGTTAATATATTATTAAATAATATACTATTAATGGTTATTACTAACCATTCCATCAAAAACTAAAGAATAAAGCAGATTAAGTGACACAGAGCTAAATGCCAATTAAACACTTTCATATTGTACTGTTGCATTAACAACTGTTATTTTCTTCACACTATAACTATTATGCATTTATCTGCTTTATTTTATCCTTTTCTGTTTTTATTTCATTTCTTATATTTTCTCCAGCTTCCCACTACCCTGAATTGGACTAAGCAGTTAAGAAAATGGATGGATGGATATTTCCTATGACCCAGAGATGTCACCCACTGGTTTGTTAACTGCCTTGTGAAAGCCTCAAATTTCCCATTTGGCCATTGCAGTGTCTCATCAGTCAGGCCAAAGACACTGCAATGACTTGTGGAAAAAAAAGTCATTTACTCTGGGAAAACTTCACACATGAGAACATACTGGAGCTGGAGGTGTTTTAGAACCAGCACTTTGCAGCTTTATTGCCCTTCCTCACTGGTTTTATGTACCCATAACTACATCTATCTTTTACAGAAAGCCAGTTGTGTTTACAAGGATCACATAAACGCTACACACACTGCAGATCTATGAAATAAAAATGCCTGCACAACCTGCGGCTGGATGGAGTCCCTGGCCTCTCACCATCGTGCCAGCGCAGGTAAAAACGTAACTGCAATACCAGGTCTGTTTCGGCTAATCCTCACTCGCAAGACACATACTCTCAAACACACACCACCTAATCTTATCTTATCGTCTAATCTCCTGGACTCCACTTAGCAAACAACCTAATCTTCTCTCTCGCTCATTAAGAACACACTGCGCGGCATTCAGCATGGTCAACTGCATAGTCCCTCCTCGTCTCCTGTTGACTGGGGCCTTGTGAGCGCAATGCTTCAGTGCAACTGAAAGTTGGACACAGAAAATTTACCTCTCCAGTGAAACAATGTCAAACATTCATACAGTCAGATTTAGTATAATGGGAGTAGAGGCTATTTGTAATTTATGTCCCGAGTCCCTCCCAGTCCCACAACCACTTTGTTTTAAGCATTTTGGACTAGCCTTACTCCACCCTCCTCTTATATGTGTATATGTGTGTGAGTGAGTGCATCACGCATTTTTTTCAAAGTGTTTTACGAGTTTGTGTCTTTCACTCCCATAGACTACACAGATGTGGGCGTTGCAGTTAAATGGTCCAATAAACTGGGTGAAAAGATCCCTTCAGAAAGCAATAAGAGCCCAAATGTCTCAACAACCAGACCAACACTGCTGCTTGTCCTCCCACTCTGAAAGCGCCTTTGGTATATTACAAATAAAAATTGCAAAAATATTTGTTGCTGCATGCTTTTTATACATGACAGAGTGTTCAAAACCCATCAAGAAGCAATAAAACACCAAGTTTACTTGATTTAACAGCTTTATTGATTGATTTCTAACAAGTATTTAAACTGACTCATCGATGCCTCAGCATCTCAGTGTGTGAGTGTTTAAATATTAAGTGAGGCAGTGAGGTGGGATGAGAAGAGCAAAGTTTGGACTATGTCCTCTTCTCAGTCAGCACTCAGATGGATGTGTTGATCCTCACAGCTTTTATCAGGCTATGAACACTAACTTCTGTATTCTGCATTTCAATGTAAACATCCGAGGAGCAGATAAGACAAAGAAATCCATGACAAAAGAGCATTCATCAACTAAATCTGAGCAATGAATAGAAATGCAGGCCGGGTTTGTGTTGACTCTCGTCACCATAGAAACCTTTGCTGTGGCAGTGACCTGCCACATGCAGTACAAAGCCAAAGAAAAAGACAAAACAGCAGCAGAAGTTTATTTTGGGTATCCATGAACCAGCTTTTTGAGAGTCGCTTTGCCAAGCCAGGCTTTTTTGACTTCTAATCTATGCTGGCAAGAATGTATAAAGAGGCTGTGAGTCGACGACGCTCCTCAAAGTGACATTCACAGAGTTTCAGACATCTTCCCTCACACAGTTGTTTACTACAAACTATGCACAATCCCTGCAGTTGTAAATAAAGTTTTATGCCATCAGAGTTGAAGTTTTAACATTTTTTTTGCAATCCAGGTCAATAAGCAGTTGCAGAATCCTGTTACCCCGACCAAGTGTTTAACAGAAGACCTGTGGCAGGACTGTGATTTGTCTCATAGAAATCCTGACTGGCTTGTTGTAACATGATACCAATACATGCCAATGCCAAGAGACACATTAGTAGAACAATATTCTCCCATCTTTTTCCTTCAAACCTCCTTACATTTAATGGACCACACCCCATATCTGGTTCTTGTCTGCTTTTATGGACCCAACCATTTCCCTGGAGTCTGCTATAACTCTTCAGCAGTGGCTTTTATTTGTTCTGTGTTCTTGCTTTGACATTTCTTGTGGAATGCTAAAATGTCTACAACTGCATGGTGTCTTTCTATGGCTGTGCTCAAAACACTGTGTTTCTCATTCATCTGCATCCAGTTATAGGATGTCTGAAGTCACATCTTGTATTTCATCTGAACATTAGATAATTAAGTGGAAAAATACTAAACAAAATAATGTTGGATCAAGTGTGCTTTTTCCAGAAAAAAGTCCACATAGGTTAATTTTCAGCTTTTCGAGTAAATTACCTGACAAGATTGATCAGGATTATATCTTTAAACTTAGCAAAATGTATTCAGTCACAGAAGAAATACTTTTTAATACTTAAGTTAAGCTATGGAGTGTAGTTACAAATGAAGCAAATAAAAGTTGTGGATGATTCATCAATGACTGCTGTTAAGGTTGATTTGAAAGAGTAAGCTTGTCAGCCTGGACTGAAAAACAAATGGATAAACTGATACTGGACCACTTTTAAGCTACTTTTAAAGCAGTGGTAGGTAACCTTACTCAGAGACTTTTTTTTTTTTTTACTCTGGGTGAAGTTCCTCATCCTGATAGTAGTCTATACACTTTGTAATCATGAACAATAAGAAATATAGTTCGACCCCTGAGTTTACTGTAAATCTGTAAAAACTCTGGTCAATCAAAACATTCAAGCCAAATGGAAGTTGTTTATTTCTTATATTTTGTAAGCTTCTTCTCCCCCTCCTGCAGTGCATACCCGATAGCCACACCCTGGATATAAATAGCGTGTTAAGATGAAAATACAAAAAGTAGTGAAGAAGAAGGCAAACATGGCTGAGAAAATGCAGGAAGGGTTTCACCGACCCGGCTCAGTTTATTTGCCTCCTCCTGGTAAACAGCCGAGAAAGAGAAAATCATTGGTGGAAATAAATGCGAATAAAGAAGCCTTCGATCACACAAAACCAGAGGGGGAGGAGCCAAGACAGGGTGCAACTTTCACATCTTGCTAGCTCCCCAACCTTACCTACCCCAGCTTTAACTCAGAGGTATTGATAACACAGGCAGGATATAGAAAATTTAATTCAAGAAAAAGAGAAAGGAAAAGAAAAAGAAAAAAGAAAAGAAAGATGGATTTGTGGGAAGAGGTTCTGCTGACCCGTCTTGCTGACTTCTCTTTCAAGTAAATTGTGGTTTGCTGATGTTTTACAGCTACAAATGCAGGAAATCCTACCCTGTTCCTAAAGGAAGCCCCATGAATAACTGTCTGCAGTCACAGGGGAATATTTTGTCTGTTTGTCTCTAATCCAACTGGCTTTGTCCCAAAACACACCCAGGACCATCTCTGCCTCTATCTTAAGGTAGTGTTGGACAAAAATCTACACAGTGCTGCTCAGGCTGATAATCCTTTACCAGGGACTGCTTATGTCACTGATTAACTAATGTTGATCAGCTTGTTAGGCTCTAATCCACCAGTGCATTACTGTTCTGTCTCATATTAGAGAGGTAAGTGTCCCATGTGCTGAATCTTTGTCATGTATAACATGTCATTTGGTCTAAAAGCAATGACAGGAACATCTGCTTTGAGGAGCAACCTTGGTGAGGTAATCATGCTGAAAAGCAACGTTCCCAAAACAATGATTGTTTGGTACATTTCTCTACTATGTACAACATCAACTGATTCACATAAAGGGGAGGAGTGCGAGCCTAAACTGGACATGCGAGATGAACACCGAGATGGCACAGCATGAAAACCATCATTCATCAGCAGCTGATAGGAATACAGCAGTAAGTCTTTACCGTAGTTATATTCACTTATGCCAGTGCAAATGTGACCAGATGCAGGGTCAACTTTTAATCTGGAATGGACCTTAAATATGGAAATATGTGTTATGGTCATTCTACTAATGTTCTCTATGAGTACTCTACTTTCCCAACGCATGTATGTTAGGTTTATTGGTGACTGTGTGTCTGTGTTTACCAGGGTGCATTGTCCAGGGTGTACCCTGCCTCTCACCTGCTAATTGCCAGCATAGGCTCCAGGTCCCCTGAGAGAATTGGAATAAAGGGTATAGAAAATGACTGAATGGTCATACCAATCTTTGTTCCAGATCTTTCTTTGGAAAGAAGGAAAATCTGCAACAAAAACCAGGTTTTGTGATGGTATGATGGAGTAGTACCATCATCTGCAGAGGAAAGTCACAAGTTTTTGATGGCAACATTAATATAAAAAAGACATTTCAAAACTTTTACACTCCATCCCTTGGTATTATCAATACCAATGTATCTTTCAGGTGTCATCAGTAGGAAAAACGTGATAGAGTAGCTTTACTGTCCCAAAAGTTTTCTAAGTCATAAACACATGTACATCAGAAAATTAAACAAAGATGACTAAAATACCTCTTATAAAATAAAAGTAAATCACTTTGTCTTTTATTATTTGGACACCAAGCATTCAGCACCATTTAAACGTTTTCACATTTGGGGTTGCAGTTGGGGAGTGGACCCCTAGTGGTTACAGAAACGTCTCAAGTAACAGAGGTAAACCACTGTGGGCCCCTGAGGAAGGCCTCCCAAATACCCAGGTGCCAGAAAAATGACAGCCCACTGCTCTAAAGCCAAATAGTGATGGGTTAGAAGAAGATGACTAATTTCAGTGTGTTTCATAAGCGAAGTACTGACAAATCAAGATTTCTTCTCTTCTTATCAGAGGTACCTCAAGCCTGACACTGAAGGAAGAACTTTTGGTTTACACAATGTAACACTTCTCTGCGGACACCTCAATATCCAAACACTGACGTGTGCAATCTGTATGGGTTTCAACCAGCCATTAATAAAGAATGCTGGTCATTTGTTGCAGATGATACCCATTTCCTCCTGTTTAACACAGCACAGCACCTGTCCAGTATATGCCGTGTTATTCATCATATTTTTAATGGCTTACAACTGGTCCACACACAGCTCTGCATGGCTGTTAAAAGCATGTTTTTCCTAGTGAAATACAATAATACAGAAAATGACTATAACAGAACCAACGTTAGCATGACTTAATCAATCCTCAATCAAGCAAAGAAAACATCCTGTGTGGAAAAATAGAGTAACAATAATATAAAATTTAATGTAGAATAGTCTGATTTCTGTGTCAAGAATTTGTCTAACATGACAGTGAGTATAGAGAAGTCCCATGAGCGAAACCCAAGCGGCTGCTGACAGGGTGCGTAAGCTGAAGGATAAAGAGGAAACTCCTCAGTTGTTATTTTTGGCATAGATCCACCCCAGTGTTACAGCTGGAGTCCAGGATTTGGGTCCATGCAGAACCCGGTATGCCAGAATCACACTGGCCAAAGAATTTGGTTAAAAAAATTATCTGCTGTTTGTAGGCTTGCATGCACATGCTTAATTTTGACATATTTATAAGCCTAAAGGGTAATTTTTGCTAATCAATATAAATGTTTTGTCACATTTGGGTATCAGCTGGGTAAAAGCTATATTTCATAAGCCAGGAAATAAAGTTAAAAAATTAGACACAATGTTACTGGGCCATGAAAGATGATGGAAATATTACACTGTTGCATGATTGTGCATTGAGTATGTTATACTGTCACTGTCAACTATTGTTGCAGGGGTAGTTCAGATGACAGTCTCATGAAACAAAACTCTGTTCTACTGTTGTATACACTTCAGAACTTTATGCTCCAGCTCAGGGCATCACATGACAGCTGTGTTTTTCTTCACAACACTGCATTACATGCCACTGTTTCATGGACGGAAACAAGAACAACAAAAAAGGAAAAAGTGACAGAGCAAACTGGAAGAGTCAGCACTGGACTGACTTTTACTGACTTCAGAGACCTCAGAGTAGAAACAGTATGCAAAACGGACGCCTAATTGGACTTCATTACGGGGCGTCGATATCCGTCAAAGTTCAATGGTGTCACTTTAAAGTGGCCTTATGTTCTTAAACACTAACTTTAACGCAACCTGCCTCCTTTCCGCTTCTTCCGAATACCAGAAAAGCCTCATTGGAAGTAGAGCAGAAGTAGATTTTAAGAGATAACAGGTCATTCATTCATTTTTCAAACCGCTTAGTCCAAGTAAGGGTCGTGGGAGATAACAGGTATAAACCATGAATAATAAGAGTGAACTAGTGGTTAAATGGCTGAAAGAAACAACTAAAAGTGTACAGTTAGGAGGGAACGACCTGAAACCTTTGCCAAGTGAGGGAGGAACACCTGGATACTGTATTGATGGATGTTGCTCTGTTTCCTGTAGGAAAAACCCTCTGAAGCTAAATGACTTCAGGGCGGCTTGTTAGCAACAAGGTTGTAGCCTTTGACCCCTACTGCTTAGTTAGGACAGGGTGGGCCATTTATAGCCGGTAGGACCTGGCAAGGGAGTGTCATGGTTAATAAGCTGACATCTGGAAGAGTTATGACCATTAGTGGAGCCCTTTGAGACTTTGACAAAACCCCCTCATGAAAGACAACACCCCTTGAGTGAAAATACAACGCTTTCAAGTGAAAAGTAAAGAGCAGAAATGAGACTTGCTGAGCTACGAGTTCAGGAAATGATCTAAAGAGTAAATGAGGCATTTCAAGAATGCTTCGCTACCTCACATGGTATGGCAAGTTAAATGAAACATACAGTTTAAAAAGGAAAGTCAGCTTGAAAAAGCGCAGCATAGTCACGACCCGCTGCCTAAAATCCACCCAGAGAGAGGCGAGTGATTTGACCCAGCAGTGTTTTTCAGTGGCGAAAGTGAGAGGACTCACTTAGGTCCATGTTCAGGAAGAATGAGGGCATTTTAGAGAGGATGGCTGTAGGCAGGGTACAGGACACCTCATTACACCAATGAGCTGACTGCATATAAATGTTTCACCTCATGGATCCATGCTCATCCTGCAACAGACACAATAGCAAAGCTCTAAATAATACAAAAGGTCTCTGGTTTCCAATGGAGAACATGAGTGGTTCTACAATAAGAGTGCAAAGTCAAGCCGAGAGTAATGACAAGTGCAAATAAATATATATTTATAACATGACATACTGGTATAGTTTGAAAGCCGCCATAGACCCTGCCCTGGCATCACAATGCAAGCAGAGAAGTCCAGGAATCTCCCTCCAGCTCCTTCCAAGGGGATTACCAGCTGGTGTAGATAATCTCCCCACCAAGTCCTGGGTCAACCCCTGTTCCCCTGCCCAGCTGGCCATGCCAAATAAACCTCTACAGAGCAGCATCCTGTTAAATCTCCCAACCCGATCAACTAGCTTACAATGAGGAGGTCTATTATGTTCTTTCCAGCTTTGCGAACTTCTCACCCTGACCTTACAGAGAATGCTCAGCCACCCCACAGAGAAGAATAATTTAAACCACTTGCATTTTATGGTTGTGTATTTTTTGGGAAACAGATGATGTGGAGGAGTTCAGTAACTCTGGGTTTTAAAAAATAATTTTGTGAAGGTTACTCTTGCCGAAACACAAAACTACAAACAGTAATATTCACAAATCTTAATCGGTATTCTCATTGATTTAATCCAGACAGAATCAGATTTTATCTCTTGCCTCAAGACCATACAAATCTATATAAATACAGCATAACTCAAGCTGCCGTGTTAACATACACTTATCAAAGTGTGTAAACCGTGTCACATAACTCTGCAAAAAATGAACAAGCTCATTTCCCAAGGACGTGCGCTGATTACTGCACATAAACCATCAATTCTGGATTAGTCCACTAAAACAAAATCACCAATTATTTGGACTTATTCATACACATTTGTTTGGATTCTGGGTTGTTTATGTATATGTTGTCAAAAGAGCATGAAAATATCATTAACAAAGCCGAATCACTCAGAAGATTGAAGATGCTAAATCTACAAAAACAATTCTCCTTTGTGACTGTTTCCATAAACTTTGTTTTTGTTTTTTTGTTTTTTTACTTCCAGCAGTAATTCCAAATGTTGATTGTCAATAAATACATCAACTAAAACAGATTATTCAGAGTACAGTTCTATCAGCACAATGGCCGCTGACTCTGATTCGGTCTTGCTGACATGATTCTGAGGCCGGATGAAGAGATAAGTAAATGTAGAAGAATGAGAAACACCCTGCAGACATTCAGGATTAGAGGCAGAGAGGTCATTCCCAGTACCAGTGGGGCCCATTCCCACAATGATAACAACCAACCCTGCTCATGCTTACTCCTCACTCTGTTTACCTCACTACAAACTATTAACCCTCCCTATCTACTCAACACCTCCTGTCCGGCCTCAGGAGAGGTGGATGATAAGGCCGCAGACTCAGACTCGGGCTATTAGCTCTGATAAGCAGACTGGAGAACGAAAGCGCCGGCTTGTTTGCCGTGCCTTCTCCATCTCTTCGGTTTCCTCTACATCATCAACCAACTTTGGCCACATCTGGTTAGTTTCAAGTTAACATATCCTGAATTAACCACTTAACTCGCAGCAGACCGCGCCTCAACCTTCCTCCGTCCTGGGAAAGGAAATATGGCTGTTTGAAATTCACTGTAGCCCATAACTCATAATATTTCTGCTTTCCAGCTTACGTATTCATATCAGGACAATGTCAAGGCCTTCAGTCCATGCCTGCCATCAGTCTGGGAGTCTGACTTCCACAGCGCCTCTCTGGCCATGAATCAGGGGAAGGACATCAATCCTGGTAACAGAAAAGCGTCTGCGGTCGGCAGCCGGTTGCTTAGTGATTTACTGTTGACCGATTCTCAGTGAGAAGGCCGTAAACCAGGCTCTGACAGCCTGTCGGCTCTGATTTCCATACAAATTGCTGTGGTGTGAGGTGAAAGATCTGTTGAGGAGAACAAGTTGGTGACATGTACACACACAGAAATGTTTGCTCCCAAGTTTCTGGTGTGAAGCTTTAACAAGATCAGGTTGAAATATTGATCCCTGCCTTGTATCCTGTGAACTTTCTGCATGTCTGCGTACACCACCGTGGCCCATCCCACGCATAGTGATAAATCAGCATCACCTTTGGCCCATATGGTGTTTATTTGTGTGCTGAGTCAAAGCTTAGAGCCACAAACTGTCTCACAGCAGGATGGCATGTCAACCTCTATCCCCCACCACCACCTCTGTCCCTCCATGCCCTCCCGGGGTCTCCCACTGTGTGGTCTCTTCCTCTCATTCACATTCCTCCACTTACTTGTCTGTGCTTCAATCTGGCAGAGCTGTGAGACTGGCAAGGAGTCAGCAGGTAGACGTGGGAAAAAAAGGGAAGAAAGAAAACACACGAAGCTGAGGCGAGGCGGCTGCACCAAATGACAACTCGGCAACCAAAAGCTTTCTGGAACTTTAATCACCTAAGATCTCATTTTATTCACTTACATTCTGCAGAACAAGTGCATAAACATGCACAGCCCGAAGATTTAAAGTGGGGAAAAGGATCAGAAAGATCATGCAAATTTAATAGGAATACAGTCATTAGGTCTAAACCCACATGAGGTTGTCATTTTCTCCGGCGAATGGCGATGTCAGACATTTACAACCCATGAGATCATGCTATAGGAAGGAGCAGAGAGGTTTCCATTCCAGCTCCATTCTTTCTGCACAGCTATATGCTGCTCGAAAACACAGCCAGAGAAGGGGAGCAATTACAAGTAATTACGTGGAGATCTGCAAGCAAACAGTGGTAAACACACCACTGTGTCGACATCAAAGGAAGGCCTAGAGGTCAAGCAGTTATCACACATTGGAGCTTTAAGAAACAAATTCTTGTTAGAAGCAGTAAAAATAATTTCACATTAGAAATTGTATTTATAAAAGCAGGGGATAAGGAAACCCCCATCAGTCATGCAGGTATCCCCTCATGGTTTGCTTCGCAAAGACACTACCTTGCAATACCCAACCGAAATGACTGTCATGCTTTTCAAACCAGCTGTTCTGACATCCATGAAATGACCATGCTTGTTACTAAAGTAAGTCTTAGCCATCTGATTGAACTTGTTTGCAGTTGGTCCAATGAAAAGGAGAGGAAAGAGCCCCATCTGCCAGCTCTGTAGATTGACTTTAAAACTTGAACATATTTATATTAATAACCTCAAACAAAACTGGAGCTCTCCACTGAGTCCTCTTCCTTCCAGTGCCTGATCAAGATGCTCCTCTGGTGTTTCTAGCAGATGTTTTGAGCTGCAGATGAGTGACCACCTCCCAATGCATGAGAATAAATCTCCACTGTATGATTGCTGAGCTTACATACCGACAGCTTTAATGATGAACCCCTTTGGTGACCTCAGAGCCCTGCGCATCCACGCTTCTCTCAGCACCTCCAGGTTGTTTGCGTTCCCTTGAATGAAAAGCACCAAGTTTTCCATCCATCCTTGAAAGTAAACTTCAGCCATGGCTTTAACGAGCCTCTTATTCCAGAAACTGCGCAGGTTTTGCGCTTTGAAGTCCGCAAAAATCTCCTGACCACTTGCAGTGTTGGCGTTGAGGTTCCCTCCGCCGGCGCGGAAACTGTCGTCGTCCGGGCTGAAGACCACCGCCAGAGAGGCGGCGGAGAGCTGGACGAGCCGCTGCTGGTGAGACATCTTCTACGGCACCTTTATGGAGCCAAAAGGCGAACAACCATTGCTCGAAATAAACGCGCTCTTGTTAAAATTGCGGGTTTCCCGTTATGAAACTCCAAAGGATCGCGGCGCATTCCTCCAGTGTGCGTCTGAACGGCGCAAGCGAGGCGCAGGAAGCGGACGGCTGGTTTGTGTCGGCTCCCAGGGAGACGAGTGACGGTGGCAGAGGAGGAGGAGGAGGAGGAGGAGGCGGCTCTCATCAGGCTGCTGCTGGGAACACACAGGTGGACCTCCCACCGACCACTCACAGGTGTGTGTTTGTGTGTGTTGTCAGGTTATTCCCAACCACTCATTAATAACCTAATGTCAAGGCGCAAAACACCAATAATCAAAGATTTTCTAATCTATGCAGAGTTTATCTGGTGGGTTGGGAGCCAATGCTCTGCTCTGGGGCACTTCAGCAATCCAAACAAGTGAAATGAACCATCACACGGTTTCATTTTCTGCTTTGCCATAAACATTTGATCCCAGTTCTTTAAGGCGAGGAAATAGTTTAATATAAAAGTGTTTTAAAGCATTTTGCGTTAAAGCAGGAGGAATATTTGGGTTTATTGGGTTACTTTGGCTTAATTGGGTCCTGGCAAAACTTAACTGGCCCAGGTTTGACACAGAGGTCATGATCTGGGCTAACTTTGGTTACAGCATGGATTGTGTATAATAATAATAATAATAATCCAGGTATAACAATAATAATAATAATAATAATAATAATAATAATAATAATAATAATAATAACAGCTTCATAGATAGGTAATAACTGACAGTTGGCCACCTTTCCCAAACTTTATTCTGCTGCAGAGTTTTCCTTCCTGTTAAAAGTGTCGTTTTCCCTTCTTTTTATTTTCAGATATTCTTAGCTATCTAATGTTTTCTTTAGCCTTTCTTTTTTATTATCTATCCATCCATTGTCTTCACCGCTTAGTCCAATTCAAGGTCGCAGGAAGCTGGATTCTATCCCAGCAATCATTGGGTGAGAGGCAGGGAACACCCTGGACAGCTCACCAGTTCATAACAGAGCCCAGTTTTTTAATAATAACATAACTGAGTAAAAATTGGATTAATATGATCATATAGTTGCTTTAGCTGGTTTATAATTAGATAACAGTGAACTGGACTGAAATGGACTGTGTCTGAACAAATGCCTTAGATGACTCTCTTGTGACTCAGTGAAAAACAAATAAAGCTGAGTTGAACAGAGCTCATGTTGAGACGGCTCAAAAGCCCAATGAAAATGGGAATTTGGGCAAAGCGTGATAAATATTAGGCTAAACTTCAGAAGCCCCACTCATTTTGTGTCAATGCTGATCATGCCAGACCAAGTACAGGCCACAAAAGTGGAAAAAAAAATACAGTAAAACCTATTTCCTGCATAGAATATGACATCTGCCTGAATGATCCAACTGTATAGAGACTGCAGCCAAAAGAAATGAAAGTGTAAAGATTTTGTTGAGTGATTTAGAATTCATTCATACAAGATTTGTGTGTTCCCATCCTCAAGAGAAGTTGCAGCCGCACATAAATCACTTACCACTAATGCCAGAGCCAATTGGTTAATGTGGCGCACACCAGTCTCATGAGAAAAATGAATTCCCATGGATGGTATGAACATGACAGAAATGTGAGTTATTGCATTTCAGTAGAATGACTTAGCAGGAGAAAATGCTGGTTCAGTAAAAGATCATGAGCCTCAGCCACGGGGAACACATTTACCACTAAAATGAGAACCATACCCTCCTGTGCTCCCGACCCCATTAGGTCCGGCTTTTACTGATGCTGCAACAGGCAGAGCCTGAAGCACACACAGACACACACTTCATTTATCTCAGAGGGCCGGTGGCTTTGGTTTCAGGAGCGCTGAGGCGCCTGATAGGCCCAGGGCCAGTCAGCCTTGGTGTGATATTAGAGCTGTTTCAGAAACAGGATATTATGCTTCCCCTGTACATCACCTCAGCCTACACTGGATGAATTATGTCCAGTCTGTGAACAGGAAACATGTAGAGTGAAGGTGAAGAATTCAAGAGAACCCAGTAAAAAGTTGTTTGTGGGATACTGTAAATCTTTTCAGTAGAATTTTATTAAAGAGATTAAACTGAAGTTAAGAATTTAAACATCACATGAGCAGATTTATGAGCAGATTCTGTTAAAAAAAATGTGCTATTCTGTATGTAGTTGTTATAAAGGCATAAAAATGCATTACAATAGTGCTTGAAAGTTTGTGAACCCTGTAGAATCGATGGTTTTTTCCTGCATTAGATTCACACACAGTCCTAAAACCAGGTAATGAAAATTAAACTAAAAAAAAAAAGAAAGAAAAAAAGCTAAACACATTTCTTTATGTTTTTCTTTTTTTTAGTATCTGAAGTGACTCTGGAAGCTGAACAGATTTGTTAAATGAATATTATTTTTAAAAAATTGACTATTTGAATCCATGACATTAAAAAAGTAAACATGTTGACTTTATTTCGGCGTATTTCAAGTCATTATGTTGCCTTTGCTGTGTCGGGCAGTTTACAATGTGCAAGAATGAAACACAATCTACAGCATAATTTTTTTATTTTTTTTTTTCACACAGTAACCATGACAGATGTGGTATGATAGCTAATGATTACTTTGGGTCTTCATCCACTTTCACTTAAAAGAAAAAGTGATTTGTGTCCACAACACAAAGCATGTGTGTGGTATTACACACAAATGCTTAAAATCAGCATTGATGCTGTTTGCATTACGAGGAAGTCTGCAGAAATGTATTAATTGTTTGATGTTTCCTCCAGATAAAAATGCTGGCGAGACACTTTGTTTAATCTGAGTGTGAACAATAAGACCTGTGCTGCCGGGCAGACCTTCGTTTAACATCTGAAAGCTCTTTCTTCCTAATGTTTAGTCTGGTGGTAGAACTGATTATCATGAAGCAGAGTTCACCACGTTACCATAATGCCATGAAATTCTGCACCTTGACCTCTGATTTTCAATTTGCATACATATGTCTTCCTCGAGCTGTGCGCTGAAACGATTTCAAAGTAGTATCAGATGTTTCAGACGTTCCAACAGCCTCAAAGTGATCACGGTGTATATTTTCAATATGATAATTTCCATGAACCACCATCCTGAACATAAAGTTTGTGTCTGTACATATAAAGTAAAACATCTGGTCCTGCAAACGGAGCTTGGCTCAGGACAAGCACAACACCACAAGCTTCCCCTTAACCTCAGTACCAAGAATAAATTTGACCCAAATCATCCTTGAATTAGGAGTACTTACTTCATGTGTGCCTACATCTAGTAACCAATGCATCAAAAAGGGAAAAAAAAACCTTCCACTCCTACAGCTCTCACACGTGTTATTGAGAGAGTCTCACTTCTTTGTTAGGGTTTGGATGGCAATGAGACATTTGAGAAAAGGGGAAGGGTCATTTCTGCATCACATGGTGGATGTCAAAGGTCATATGTGGGTCAGGTGTAGACTAAGCTCACCGTGCAGATAAAACAAATTAAATTTAATGTGTTGGTTCGGTTTAAAGACGTAGTGAGGTGGATTTCACTTGACTTTAGAGAAAAAATATATAAACTAGCACTGCCGCAAGCCTTTATGCTAAGCTAAGGTTGTCTTTTAATTCCAAGCAGACTCAGTGGCATTACTGGTTTTTGTATTTGTATTGTGTGTTTTATGTTTTTATTGCTGTGAAGCACTTTGTGCCTTTGTGTCCGTGAAAAGCGCTTTACAATGGAAGTTTACTTATTACTAACCATCTCCCCGAGAGCATTATTGGTCTTCTTATCTGATGTCCTGCAGAAAAGAAAATACATTCCCAAACATAAAAGCATCTAAATGAAACTCAGCCAGCAAATGAATATTTTCTTTAGAAAAAAAACCCCAACATAATTCCTAAAATTATTTGTCCTTTTTAAACTTTTTTTTTTTTTCCTTTTTAGAGCATGTCTTTTCATCTTCATGCCTGAATTAACATGTCAGGGCATCAGCCATGCTACTCTGTTATTACAATTTCATTATTTCAGCACTATGCTGTCACAGCAGGGATCAAAGGAAGACCAGGTTCGTGTGTCTTCAGTCTGTACGGTGTACGGACGTTAAGAGTATAGCAATCCATGCACGCTCGAGTGCCCCAAAGCACAAATCAATGCACATCTTAAATGAAACCTGCAGGACCAACTCACTTCATAGACTCAGCAGGCAGCCAGACAAACATAATGATAGTGGTTTAGCTATAAAACATGATTACTTAAGTTGGGACTATAATTGAGGCATGTTGTTTTAATAAGTCTAGCCCAGTGAGGGAATCCAGGAAAGCACTTAGTGCAGAAGGAGGGAGCGCTTTTGTACTCTATAGAGGAATTTTTGACAAAGAAAAAAAAAGGAGAAGACAGATTTAAAGTTTTTCTGAGAGCCATGTAGTTTGTTAGAAGGTGATGAGTGATGGATTGCTCCCACATCCTCATGAACCACACACAAACAAAGACCCTGTGGACATGCTGAAGATCACAGTCATGTGAGAGATGTCTACAGCTACACTTTGATTTAGAGTGAGAGCGCCGTCTCCTCTTTCCTACGCAGTTTGTATAGTGTTTGTTAGCTGAAGGTACACTTAACATGCGCACACTGCTGTGCTTGCAGGTGCAAAAGACTCCAAACACTGACCACCACCTCCCCACTCTCCCCTTAAGCCATAATAGTCTTGTTTTATTACCACAACACTCTTTGGATTCCCATGTGATAGAGTTCAAGTGGCACTGAGCAGATAAAATACTGCTGAGATAAAAAAAAAAAAAAAAAAAAGTGTTTTATTCTTTTAGATGATACAGTTGCTCTCTAAAGTCTGTGTGTCAAAAAAGTGCTAAAACTAATTCAGTTCAGTTTTATTTGTATCGCGCCACTTCACAACAATGTCATTTCAGGGCACTTTACAGACACATCGGTTTGAGCTGATTCCTAATAAATAGCCTAGTTAAGGAAAGCCAAAAGATTGCATCGAAACATGACTGATCCAATCCCCCATCCTGAGCATGCACAAGGCGACAGTGGAAAGGAAAAAACTTCCATTAAACAGGACAATCCTACTGCTTCAACTTGGAAGGGATGAGAGGACACAAAAGAGAGACCAGCAGACACTGAAACTTATCAGCAAGGAAGACTGCTGAGAGAGAAAAGATACTGTCATGTGTTTAAACATATGGAGCAGGGACATGAAAAGTAAGTGCTCAGTGCATTATGGGATGTCCCTCTGCAGTCTAAGCCTATGAGGCAGCGTAACTTAGGGATGGCTGGGCCACCCTAGATGTAAGATTTATCAAAAAGGAATGTTTTAAGCCTGATCTCAATGGTAAAAAAAAAAAAAAGGTGTCTGCCTCTCAAACCCAGACTGGGTTCTGACTGATTAACTGAAATAAAGTGGTTCATTTAAGGTCTGGGATTCATTTTCTGGGGTCCATCATGATCCAAAGAGAAAGAAGAGCAGGGCCTGAGGTATGGTTTAGACATCTCATCAAGATCCCTTCTTCAGCTCCTCGTGGAGGTTTTCTAGACATGTCCTGCTGGGAGGAGACCCCAGGGCAGACCCCGGGACTTGCTAGAGGGATTATATATTTGGCCCAGGAACACCCTGAGGGTTGCCTTGAGAGGAGCTGGAGAGTGTCCCTGGAAAAAGGAGTGTGTGGTTCTCTCTTCTGAACCTGTCACCTCTTCAACCCGACTTGAATGGAAGAAATGATGTGATGTGCAATGAGCTTTTATTCAATCCAGACAAGAAACCAACTTTGACATCTACAAGAAAAGAACATTTTCTAAATTTCTGAATATTTTAAGTTTCATGAATGAAATATTTTGAACAATTTGCCTCTTTTCAGTGACTTTAAACAGAATTTATTTGAATTTCACATAAAATTCGGTCATTATGTAAGAATTAAATTAGAACTTCATGTGTGCTTTAAGGATCTTTTGAGTGGCGTAGTTTATTTTTAGCCCTCTGTGTTTGTTGTCTACATTGCAAAGGAAAGACAACTGGAAATGGCCAAACAGCAAAGTTATTCCACAACTAAGATACTCAAATTTAAAAATAGGGAAATTTGGATGTTTTTTCAAAGGATAAAAATCTCACTTTGATGACTTGACCAACCAGCAACAAAAGACAGGACAAATAGTGTCTTTCAAGCGCTACATGTAGGTTAACTGGCAACAAGCATGAAAATGTGAATCCCAGAAAGTTTTTTTGAGGTACAGATGTAATGGGATCCACTATTCAGTAGAATACTCCCAGTTCAAGCTGTTGAAGCAGTGTTGTAGAATGTAACGTGTTGTAAAATCACATCAGCATTTATATACCACCATTAATTGATTCAGAGAATCCAGTTAAATGACAAGAATTAAGGCTCAAAACAGAATGAAATATTTATGTTACTGTCTTTCTGCTGCAGCACTGAATTAAAAACATGCACAAATTTCTGGTAAAAAAAAAAAAAAAATCTCAGCTTTAGCTCAGGAACACTTTTAAAAAACTGTCAGTGAACATAAGCAGTCATTTTACCAACAAATATCTATAATAATATCTATAAACAAGTTCCTACAACACCTTCCCCCTGCTGAACTCACTTAAGTTGGACAGATGTGAAATAAAAATTTACATTCTTTGTGGAAATTGAGGACCATCCAGTTTATCAGTAGTCAGAAGTCAGCATCTGTGATGATCTGCCGTCGAATTAGTTCACATGGATGAGTAATCTGTGTAATCATTGATACTGAAAAATGGATGCAGATTTTAAAGCAGCATATGCTTCCATTCAGAAAAATACCTGTGTTAAGCTAAGTTTTGCTTCTCCCATGACATCAGCAAGACATCAAACCGCATTCTGCTGTATTCACATGTAATGGCTCCTGTCACACACCGAAAAAATAACAACAAATGCAACAAAGGAAACTCTGAGGTGTTAAAGCATCCTATATCCAATAATAATAATAATAATAATAATAATAATGAATGACAGTAAATGAAAAAATAAAAAAAACATCTGCAGGGTCATGGGGTGAGTGGAGTCCCTATCACGAAGAGGTGGGATACAACCTCAGACAACCACCAAGGTGCAGTGTACTTTGGCACATAGTTTGTGCCGGGTTTCCCTTTGGCATTCATCCAGACCTGTAAAGAACATTTATGTCCTGCAACATATGAGAGCAGGACTAGAACCCACAAACTTTGAATCACAGGATCGTCGGCTTTACCACCCAAGCCACTGCCACCCCACACCGCAGACAGGTCACTTGTGAAAAAAAAAAAAAAAAAAAAAAAAAACTAAGGAAAACATTCACTTCAAAAGGTTTATTGAGATTTATTCTTATTAATAGTCAAAATGGACTTTCTATCTTATAACCTTTCTATTATTTGATAAAATGTTTGACCAACAATGGCCACGTAAGCATTCCAGCTCCTTTTCCTTTAATCTGTTAAGTCTACTAAAAACACTAGATAGCTTACATGTGTGTGCTCCTTGGACTCCAATCTTTTTTCTCTATGGCAGCAGACTGATAGGCGACCCTTAACATCAAGGCTTCTTCTGGTCTGTGATGTGTCACCTGTCACCAAATTAACATCCAGGCAGCCACAAACTCAATTAAACCAGGAACTAAATGACCAAAGCTTTGAACTGGGCGAGCAGAGCCTGAAAGGCTCAGAGGTAATGTGACATCAAAGACATGTACAGCATATGAGCTTCATTAGAGGACCAAAATACCTACTGTTCATAAGCTACAGGACGACATATGAGGTAACATGCTCCTGCTGTAACACATGCAAGAACATGGAGCAGACATTGTTGTTAGGAAGTGTCTGTTTCCACTGTTTCCAATGTTCCCAGTGACCCCTCCTTCAAGGTGATGTCAGACATGCAGGAAATGCCTGATGATGGCTTCCTGGTCTGTTTTAGTGCTGTGGACAGGAAGACTTGCCGGATGGAGAGCTGGAGGACACCCATGGCTTAGATTGGGACACCTTGACTGATTTGTTGATGGATTTTTTAAAAACAGAGTGCTCGAGAGCTGGACAATGTTACAAGATATGTATGATTATTATTAGCCGTAGCTTTTACACTGTGATTAAATCCGATCATCTCTGAAGTTTGTATTAATCTAAATCTATTAAATTAGTCATGAGTCATGGCTCATAAGTCAGAAGAATAACACCAAACAAAGCAAACACATGCTGTTGTGAACAGAGCCAGTGAGATCAATTTATTTTATTTTTTTTCTTTTAATTTTTTTTGTTTGTTTGTTTTATAGCAGATTCATCACTGCAGCTGGAAGCTGGGGTGACCTGAACCCTGCACACTTTCACCTCCATGGCACTGGTACCTGCACCACAATTGTGACCCCCTGTCTGGCCCATCCAGTGTCTTCTTCAAGAGATGCTGAGCAGATGTGTCATCTGCTGATGTACACACACCTACCCTGTGTTTTACAGAGGAGGACGTAAGATTAGAGCTATGCAGCCTAAGGCCAGCAAAGACAGCGGAACCAGCTGGGGTGTGGCCAACATTTGGTGAAGATAAACGGCTGGATCTAATAGCACTGATTTTTTTCCTCTGAAGTGGTTTGCAAAGACTTCATATGCTGCGTCTCATGCTGTCATGGACGACTTGTTCAAATTTGTCTTTCTGAAAATAATCAATTTTACTAAAAAGAAATTTAGGATTGTTTTTGTTTTGTGCGATGAGATTTGAAAAGTGGAGCCTTCTTACCTGTTTTGTTGTTCCTGAAAAATATGGCTAATTCTGTTTTCCTCCATTTTCTTTCTTTCGAAAAGGGTTTAAAACTCATTCACACAAGAATCACAGCTGTTATCAGTGTAGAAGTTAAAACCGCCAATGATTGAAATGTTGTGTTCGGTGTGTATTGAGGTAAAAAAAAAAAAAAATCTTAAATGTCTTGAATAAAACATGAATAAGGTCTGTAGACTAAAACACATAAAGTAGGCAGGCTACATAAAGTTATTGTATGATGATGATCGAAAGAGGAATAAGTACTTAAAGGGATTATCTTTGTTGAAATTGAGCTTCAATCAAGTTTCTTTGCTTGGGATGGGGGATGGTGTGTCCTAAAGGTTCAGTTAAAAAGAGAGTTGATCTTGTCATTTAAAATTAGGCCATTAAAGGTGGAGTATGTAAGATTTTTTTTAAAAATTAACTAAAAAATAACTACAATCATAATTAGATCTTTTTTTTTTAAACATGTAGGTTCTAGTCTGTCCATATTTGATGTGTTATCAAATTACAAGTTTAATTAATGACAAAGACCCTTTTTAAATGTTTGCCTACCAGTAAAAAAAAAAAAAGCTCTTTGTCATTTGTCATTAATTAAACTTGTAATTTAATAACACATCAAATATGAACAGACTGGAACCTACATGTTTTTAAAAAAAAAAACGATCTAATTATGATTGTAGTTATTTTATTAGTTAATTTATTTTGAAAATATTGAAAATCTTACATACTCCACCTTTAATGATAAGAGATTTAATTGAAAACGCTGCTTTTATCTTTTCATTTTAGGGTCCCTCTGAGCAAATGGACCAAACTGAGCTTGTACTGGAAGACGTGGTCATGTGATGAAACAACTTGGCTTGCAATCTTGACCTGCTGAATCTGCACACCTGCAGCTTTGGACTGGATTGTAGTTATTGTACCATCTGGGCTGAATAGAAGGGTTCCTGTACACATTAAACAAAGACATGCACATTGTTACTTTGTATGGACGTTTTAACATTTGTTTGCACGCACCCTGTCAAAGCATATGGTTCAGTTTTACAGTGGAAATGTTTGTTTTTGCTGCCTGCACACCGGTACTGGCAGTGTCAGGTTTCTCACTGTGTGATTATCTTTCTGAGTGAAATACTTCCCTGTAGGGCAACTTGCACTGGCAGGTAGGTACATATCTTCGTTTTACCCCGGTGTAGATGCTAAACACAAATAATATGCAGAGTTTTGTGTCACTATTGTTAAGCAGTGTAATGTGAGACATGCTTTAAAATGAAACTACAGTTACATTAAAAGGTCACCTGTCTATCATATCTTATCTTATTAACAGGGGGGTTTGTGCAGCAATGGACAGAGCTGAGGGGTCCTGATGTTGTGATGGTCATCCATGCAGCACAGAAGTTCAAGCGCTCCCACCAGGTGACTCCCGAGAGACCAGTTCTTTTTAAAAAAAAAAAAAAAGAACTGTAGAACTTTCTCACACTGTAACCCAGTATTCCCAGAGAAAGACCTTTCAGAGGAGGGATCGTTTCCTTAACAACTACACCACTTTGCTGCACCGCTCCCGAGGAAGCCGGGCTCCAGCAGCTCTAGCTGAACAGGGGCCCCCTATCAGCACTCCTGCAGGGGCCCATGCAGGCTGCTGAGGAAGACTAGCAGAGCTGCTCAATGGAGGCTCTCATGTATCAGTTACCTGAAATATCAAACAGCACCTAAGAGAGCGGTTGACTTGTTTGTTTGACTTTGGTGGTCAGAGAGATTTCTGACTAAACTCAGAGATGTGAATGGAGTGAGAAAAGATCGGTTTATCCCAGAGGATGTGTGAGGGAAGCTGGGTCATTTGTTTTCTGCATGACCTATATTTATCACAATTCAGCGCCTGGGAAGTTCTATTCTTTGCATCACAAGTGCTGCAAAAACAATCAACAGCAAGCAGTCTTGCGTAGTTTAAATGGTACAGAAAGTTCAACGTTTGGTTTGTGGGGTTAAATAAACATTTATGGCACAATAAGCCTACCATAGCTACATAATACATCATTTAGGCTTAAGATTGTCCATGAACAATGCTGAAAGTTAAACGATTCCTCGCAGGTTTCGCAAAGCCAACCCACTGGGAGTCTTTAGCCTGCAGTGAGGAAGAGGAGGAAACTGCTTTTGTCATGATAGATGTAGTTGAACTGTTGACATGCACATGATATGGAGAGTCTGAAAGGAAAAGAGGTCTGATGAGGAGAGTATAATTTTTTTTTTTACAATCATAAAGACGAGTAAGAATTTGTGCAGCTAACAATGAGATCAGTATGAGGTCATACGACATCTGCAAACGCTCCACAGCTGCAGCCGCAGAGTTCAGAGAGGCCTGATTTACATGAGAAGCAAGGACCAGTGGAACAGATAAAAATGGCAACATGATCAGCTACTAAACCAAACGACTTTTTTTTTTACCAGCCTTGTCTGCTTCCCAGCCCTGAAAACATTGAAACAGCCTGATTGTCAGCAGACCGGATGGTGAGCTCAGCAGCTCTTTGATACCAAGAAGGGGGGGGGTTAAAGAGTAGGGGTGGGGAAGTGGCCACAAAAGCCTTCTGTTGCAGCCTGGGAGTGGGGTTACCTGCCCTGCTCTCTGCAGAGGGGTCTAATTTCACACGTCACATGTGCATGCATACACGTATGCCTGAAAGTGCAAATCTCTTTCTCACACAAACACATGCAGCTGCAGGAGAATGAGGGGTGATAAGTGTGTGTGTGGTTCCTCAGAGAACAAATGAGATTTGTTTGTCAAGCATTCAGAGCACAACTTCAGGACAAAAGCAACCAAATCACCAACATGCTGTTTTTTTTTTAGTGTGAATTATTCCTCACTCAACTCATTCTGAGAATTTCTCAGACAAATAACAGTGTACAATTTTACAGTGACTTGATTTGTTGAGCTTCATCGAATATTGATATTATTATAAACCTCTGGAGAACATCAGTGTTTTAGTATCAAGACAACCAGAAACCACTAGAAGCCTAAAGCAGTTGGTGAAGGACTGAAAAGTGATGGGACTTTAATCATCTCTGGCTTATGCAGGATGTGTGTGAACAAAAAGACTGATTTATGACAGAAGGTGTGGGAAACAAAGTTTTTGACAAAAAAAAAAACACATCTGAGGAGACAAAAGCTTCAAAGGAAAATGATGAATGGAAGCCAGGAGGCAGGAAGTCCCCGTTTCTCTACAAACTCAATGACAACATGCAACTTTATCAATATTCCTCATCCAGAGTGTGTCTGGTCACACCCAGAACATCTGTCTCTAACTGAGCGATACCATTCCTGATAAAAGGCTTGAAATTATGTCTTTATTTTATTTTGATTTGTTCTTTTCTCCACCCAAATTCTACGTCTGATGTGATATTTACATGTTGGAGAAGTTTCAGAAAGCTGCTGTTCAAAGATTAAATGTGCAAACGATGCGAATACACAGCTTTGCAGAGAAAGTAGCCCTTTGGAACAGATCAATTCAGGATGAAAAATTCATATTAAAAACTTGATAAAGAACAACATTTAGACAAGATGTGCACCAATGTCTCAGCTTCAGTTGTATAGAGTGGTTAACTATTATGATTATTACTGATTATGTATTTTCTGTCTTTTAGCAACTTTACACAAAAACTTTAGACAGATTTTAATGATTTTTTTTTCTGAGAATGGGTCCTGGTCTAACTTAAGGACATAATTAAAACATAATTAAATTATAGGAGTGAGTCGGGTCACCATCTTAATCCCAGAGTATTTTAATAATTCTGTATCATTGCGAGATGAGGACCATTTTCAGTATACAGCCATATAACTCCACAGTAATTGGTCAGGAGGCTTGGCCAAAACATACAGGAAAATCTCCCAACAGGCTTTAAAAAGATATTAAAGATAGATCCCAGGAAAATTCTAGATACCATTATCCAGTACTGTGAAAAATAGAGGATCTTTGCATTTTCATCACTGCAAGTGAACAAATTAAGATAAAACCATGCAACAAACACAACAATGTAACCAAGACACTGCAGATTCATTAAAAATGTATCTAAGGATCTAATAGTATATATATATATAATGTAAATATAGAACTATATAATAAGGTGGCAATCAATACGGGTGGAAAAGAGCTGCTTGGTGGTGGTCTGCGCTCTCAGTGTTTTCTAGTTTTGCATGGTTTGTTTGTATGGAAACAATGTTTTTATTCTCCTGGAGCAACCAAAAATTAAGTTGAGCAGAGCTGGGTTTGTAGTTGACACCTCTTTAAACACATAATATTGTGAAGTCAGGACCCACAAAGGCACGTCAAAATGAGAGCTTTCTCATGTCTGCTCAGCACCTCAGGTGACAGAACCACAGAGCAGCTGAGCTGCTGGTCTCTTCGAGTCTGGTCTAAACAGAAAGGAGAAAACATTGCAAAGGTTGATGAATGAGTCTTTCAATATATGTGTGTCTGCAGCAACGCTGCTGTAGACCAACCGCGGCCATGTTGGCCATGCTACCTTAGCTTGTCAGGAACAGTCATCCATCTGAAACTTTTGAACTTTAAGAGCTCGAAACTTTAACACAAAAATTATTTTTGTTCCATTGTGTTTCTATTAACATGTTAACATATTAACATTAATATGTTCAGAGCAGAAATTTGTTTATAAACTCCAAATATTAGTAATGCATTTGTAGTGTAAAATTTGCACATTTACATCGGAATAGATACAATATTGTGTTAGTTTTAATAAAACTGAAGTTTTGAAATGCATGCAAATGTGTTAGTCTGACTGAAATCCTCTCAAAACAAACAACAGCCAGATAAAGTCAGAAGTCAAATAACCCGTGCACATGCACATGCTCATCTGGACTCAAGCTGACCTATGAAGTCCACAAAGGCGTTCAATATTCCTATTTCTCATATTTGTTTAGTAAAAACAGCTAAGTTGAATTGATGCAGTCCAGTTCCCCAAGCAGCTACTCTCTTTCATACATTTTTGTTTCTGTTGTCAGAGAACTAAACATGTCAGATCAACAGCCAAGACTCATTGACTTAAAACTTTACAAGACTGCTGCTCGTTCCTCAAAAAGTCCTAATTTAAATTAGATTTTTTTTTTTTTTTAAAGTAATGAGAGTATAAACCATTAATCCCAATTGGGAAACCGACATCTGCTTTTAACCCAACCTAGTTGCTGTAGGACTCATTATACCTTCCTGGGGAGCAGTTGGGGGTCAGGGGCCTTGTTCAAGGGCCCAAAGTACTTCAGGTCCTTTTCCAGGAAATGAAAGTCCCCCTCTTTAACCACTAGGCCACCGCTCCTCCAGCCACCACATGACATAACAGGTGTTATCTGACTAGATGGCCAATCAAAAGGATATCTGAACAGTGAATTTACAACCTTGTTTGTAGTGACACATTTCCCTTGAGTTTTTTGCGCACTCACAGCTTTACAGAGCTAAACATATTTCAGTGAATAACTCTTTGGTATGTATAAAGGACGAGGGTGAAAACTCAATGTAGAACTCTAATCATAGTTTAACTCAACATGAAACTGCAGAAAGTACTTCAGATCTGTAAAACTGAAGCTGGAGTGATGTAGATGTGCATGTAAACATATGCTGCTGGAAATAAATAAGCATACATCCATAAATATCTGACATGTGAGTTTGTGTTGCCTTCAGTGGAGAGTCAAACTCTCCAGGTTGTGTTACTTGTAGACTCTTTATCCAGTCAAAGTTCTAAACTGTGCTGCCATCTGCTGGTGAGAAGTGACGCAACGCAAACTAAACACTATCTTTTGATATTAACATTTTAACCACTAAGGTGGAATCTGTCCTTCAAGCCACTATGACTGCTGTGAAACACACTAAAACGGCTGGATAAAACAGACAAACATTGCAGTGTAGTGTTAAAAGGACCACTTTACTCTTGCACAAGACATCCATAGAGTACATTTTCAATAGAAAAATAAAATCGCCTGCTTTTGAGAACATTAAATGCAATTGTGCCTCTTTTTAAGAACCCAGACCAACACAAACGGTTCAGAAATGGATCTGAAATGGTCATGTTCATTCCTTCAGCTGAACACACATTCATTGAGCTTAACTTTTGGTTCTTGTACAGTTTCCTTTTTACAGAAAACCTGACAAAAGCTTGTCACAGTAAAAACATGAAACACTGTAACTGGCAGCCCAGTCAGTCTGTGGACAACGGTCAGGAGGTGGAGACGGAGAGACGGTCCGAGAGTAGCAGGAACCATGCATAGCCGTGTGCGTGAAAAGAAAATGTGCAGACCCGTTAAACCAGTCAAATGATAAGACGTACAAACTGAATGTGAATGGCATACGTCATTGCAGACATCAAGGAGAGATTGTAAAGAAATTAGACCCAAACCACATGGACACCCTCCCGATCCTTTTTCATCCAAAACTAGCTTCTTTTAAATATAGCTCTTTATGTTTTCTCTCGCACATAAATAGCATCATTATTGCTCATCAGAAAAGCAAAATCAAGGTAAGTACCACTCACACGTACTGGCATTTAAATCCACAATGCGGCACTTTATTGGCCATAAAGCTAAAGAAAAGGCCAAAAGAAATGTTAGCAACAAAACTTAAACTCACTTGGAAAATAAGCGATTAGACGCTTTGTTATGGTTAAAATTACTCTAGGAAAAGTAACTCCTTGGACACAAAGAGGTGGTCAACTTCACACAAAGGAACTAAATGCATTAATTAAATTATACACATACCTGGGACACATTAGGTTCAAATAAAACAGTCAAATTACATGTTTAATGAATATTTACAACTTAAGATCAGTATTACAGGTCAGTTTCATTCATATGAAAAGTGTTACTCATTTATCAGCGCCATTTGTCTGAGATGTCTGGATGAGATCGCTGATTCCTTCGATGGCAGATTCAACTTGATCCTGGGGAAAACGAAAAAAACCCCAAAACGATCAGTATTAGTGAGATCACGTCTTGACTCGATGTAAAAACTAGACTGTATTGTGCTGCTTTTCAACGCTGCACCTTTTTCAGCACTTCCAACAACCCTTTAACGGTAGACATCAAGGAATTGGCAGACTTGCTCATCTGCTCATGATAGATGGTCTTCTGCTCCTCCGCGGCCTTCAGAGTCTCCTCTGTTTGGCTGAGAGTACTTTTCACTTCCTCCAGCTCCTTGGACAGGGATTTGTTGGCTTGCTCCAATTGAGCTTTAACCTTCGCATCTTCCTCTGAAACGAGACAGCACAAAGTCAGACAGGTAGTAAAAGCAAATGTGGCTCCATTCTTTTACTTTTTTTTTTTTTTTTAAATTCAGACACAGAAAAAGAAGACAGAAGAGCTGAAAACTGGAAACAAAACCTGTTTAACACTGAAAAAGTGTTTCTGTGTGTAACATACAAAAAGTAGCAATAACAGAAACACTGGTACATCACCAGCCTGGTCCAACAACAATAACAATATTAGTGACTATATGTTAGTAATAACAACAACAATAATAATAATAATAATAATAATAATAATAATAATGGATGGAAGTAATAATGTACATATTAACAATAAGTTTATGTTGGCCAATGATTAGAGTCAACGATCGTCGAAAGGAAATGTTGCTCCAATGACACTTAAACTGAACCCTTAATAGCTAAAATAGATTAGTACTAATAGGTTATTTTAAATTTCTATTCCAAATGTCTGCTGAGATCAGAAAAATATAGCTACTTGATGATAGTGGAGGGCAAAACAAAGAAAGATTTCCACATGTGATGTTCCACTGCAGTCAATGCTGACAAATAGCAGGAGAGTTCTTATTACAAATACAATGTGCCAGCCCACACCTCACCAGAGCTAACTGAGGAAAAAAAAACTGGTGAATCGAGTGAGACTGGAGTTTTCTGTAGCAAAACTCAAATTGAGCCAGATCATTGTCCAAAAGGACTACTGACACAGAGTGTAGTTTGCAACTAATGAGACAGCAGAATAATATCAAAAGAAAAATCATGTCCTATGCAACCATACCCATTCTGGCATCCCGGACCATCAGCTTCTGCTCTATTTCCTCTCTTGCCTTCTCACTCTTCTCCAGTTTCTGCATCATACTGCCAATGTCAACCATGGCTCCATTATACACGATCAGATTACCAGACTCGCTGGCCTCTGACTGAGCACGAGCCTTATGAGTAGGAATCAGTCCTCGGTTACCTTTTAGAGAAAGACAGAACAGTTTGCTTCAGCAGACAAATGTCACGTAGATATAGCTCTGCTTAATTCTGTTAAAACTAAGGGAGACATGGATGTCATGCAAGCTCACCAATGAGGTTTTCTATCTGAGCGTCCATGAAAGAGGGGGGAGCTTCATCCTTTCCTCTGTCTGTAAGTTTTCGGTAGTAACACGACTCTCTGACCACTGGTTTGTTCAAAAGCTTTTTTATCTGTAAAAACAAATCAACTTAACGAATGGACTTTGAATGGACAGGCTTAGATAGCTGTGAAAGTGTTTGTACTCACCTGTGCACGAGAAAGATGTAGTCCCAATGTGTACAAGATCTCCTCCAGGTCTCTCTCTAGCAAATAACCGCAGTGGCTTTGGTCAAAGTAAACAAAAGCCATAAGTAGTTCCTTGTTGTACGTGACCATCTGCTTCTTCTCCTGGTGCAACAATCATCACATTTATGTCAACAACCATGTTTACGCTACATCAGCGCCGCACCAACACACCTACAATAACTAACAGCCAACCTTGTCTTTAGAGGATCTCTCTTTAGATGACTTGCGGTCATCTTTACGGTCTTTTCTGTCTCTGTCGTTGGAGTCATCATCATCTTTGTCTATGTGATTAAAAAAGAAGAAATGTGTCAAAAAAAAAAAGAAAAAACAATCCATAACAACTGTACATATTGTCCAGTCAAAGTCTCAGAAACTGTGGAAATGTTGTCCATCAGCAGTTCAGCGTGGTGCATGGTTTCTAATCACTGACAAAATAACACAATGGAGTAAAACAAGCTTGGCTGCTTTTTAAAGAAAAAAAAAAAAAAAAAAAAAAGCGTGTATTGTACCTTCATCATCATCATCATCCATATCTTCAGCTTCCATAGGGTCATATTCTTCAGCATTGGCAGTGCTGCCATCATCTTCATTCTCCTCCTCGTCGCGGGATTCCTCCTTTTTGATAGTCCTTTCTTCAAACTAGTTTAAAGACACAAGATGAATAACTCATCAAAAAACACAACAAACGATTTACTGAGCAAATAACCAACAAAAAAAGTTTGACACTTACCTTCTTCTTCTCTTCTTCATCTTCTTTGGTCTTTTTTGCTGCTGGCTCCTCACCATCTTCTTCTTTCTCCTTTTTTATTTCACGCTTTTCAGCCTCTTTCTTTTCAGCCTCCTTTTTGGCCTTCTTTTCCTTCTTTTCCTCCTTGGTAGGAAGAGCAGCGAGGGCTTTATATATACGATGGCCAAAGTCTCTCTGTAGCATCTCATTAAACAACTCGGCAAACAGCGAGACCTGAACAGAAAGAGGACATATTATACGCACAACAAAACAAACAAAAGCTACTCCACTTAGGCTCATATGAACTGCAGAGCTTCATTGAAACAGTAATAAACAAACAACAAAAGAAGAAATTCTCACTTCAAAAGAGTGTTCCTTGTTATCTTCCAGCCTATAGTCCAGTAGCACACTCAGAGACATGACACTGCAATCAAATTTGCCATTCTTAGCAGCCCAGTTGGGATGTACGAGGATGGTGGGTTCATCTGGGAGGATGTAGCGTCTTTCTCTCCGCTGACGCTCAAGCTCCTCCTGTCTCTTCCTTTCCTCTTCCTAAAGGAGAAGATGTCAGTCACAATTCAAGAGCATTATTTCTGAAAGGACTTTGTAGTTTTGAAAGGCCGTAACCTTTCACCAACGTAAATGATCTTTCTGCTTAGCAAAAAACATTTAAGCCATTTATGCACATGATGTGCTCAATTCCTGATCTGAGAGTTACTCAATTCAACTATATTGTGTTTCAACCATTCACATGGTAGATTAGGTCTATGTAGTGTATAAGAAATAGTAACAGCAATGTTTGTCAAGCACCAAGCAAACCTGGAAGAAAAAGTTGGTCTACACTCTTTGGAACAGCAAGTTTAGGTCAATGACATAAATTGGTAACTAAGCACACCAATAACACCATCACACACACACAGAACTTTAACTCTGGTGCAATGTGGCGCACAGTGTTCATTACAGTTTTGCCTACAGCAACACAAACAAGTAACAAGTAATCCAAGTATCTGGGTCTTTCTGGACAATTAAATCATGATTATGACTCACTTCATGACAACTAAATACATCAGCTTTGCATCTGAATGAACACTGCAACAATTTGCAATGAAATCTTATGAATGAGGGTCTCTCTCAATATCACTGCAGCATGATCTGAAGTGCCTTTCTAGTAGGGCTGTGACGATATGCTTTTGTCCCGATTCGATTCAGATTTTTTGGGTGCCGATTCGATTTAAATTGCAATTCTCACATTTCTTCGATATTGCTAATTTTTGTAGATTAAAAGCAAATAAGATGTATGAAACTTATTTTTTGCTCATCATGTTTCTTCATTTCAATTGGGAAAAACAACACAGTAGCCAGACCATCATTCTGCTGCTATAATGCCCAAGATGACAAGTTAAAAGATCAATAAAAACAATAAAAATGACAAAAAGTTTGTGATGGATTTTATTTATTTATTTGGAAAAAAAAAAAAAAAACAAAAAAAAAAAAACACGATTTTCTAACAGAAAAATCGATTTTAGGTGGTAATAAATGCTTTGGTTGTACAGTAAGAACAATAAAGCATTCAGCTTTAACAAGCTATACTATAATCTCATACAACCACAGTACTCTTCCCTTTATGATATGAACTGAAAACATGTAAGAAAAGCAACCAGCATCTTATGTGTAGCCAACAGCGGCTGTGTTTCCATTCCCCCTACAAAAGCGCAAAACCTAAATAATGTAGGGCTGGGCGATTTGACAATATCTAGCATATAGTTTCATATGAGGCTCTATTGTTTACCCCAACGATTATGTGCTTTACAGCAGTATTTTACGTCAAGATGCGCTTTATGGCATGCAATCTGCTATACATAAACAAACAAGGAGGAATACGGTACCAGACGCGTTTCAGAACAGGGCGATTCACGAAAAGATAACTAGCCACCCCGAACCGATGAGCTTGTTCCTAAAAGAACGGAAATTTATGTTGCATGGATGCGGTTTGGATATAAAAAGACGAATGCGAAACGGACAACAGACTGGCTGACAGTCCCAACAACGGACTCTGACACAACTAATTTATTTTCTCACCTGCGCAAGAATCAGGATAAAGAACGCAGAGAGTCAACGAGCAAAAGCCACATCAAGGGTGGGCGAAAGCGCTCATAATAAACTCTAGACTGCAAATGCTGCTCAGGCCTTTACCTGTAAAACTCCATACAAAACTATATCCCTGAGATGGAAGGAGATCACTACTACCGTTGCCAAGCACATCTGACAAATAACTCATGACTGACACAAAAGTACAAACAATTTTATATTGTTATGTATATCGTTAAGGGGATATAAAATAAGCTATATCAGGATATGAGATTTTGATCGTACTGCCAAACCCTACAATAATGCAATAAGAAACTGGTAATAGAAACATTTAAGTTTGGGAAATACCTCTCAAATATCTGTAAAATGTTTATATAGTCTCATGAGATGGCTTTCCAAACATGTCCACGGAGAAGCAAATCAAGGACATGTACTGGAATCACATTATATATATATATATATATATATATATATATATATATATATATATATATTTACATGTCACCGGACGAGATGTAGGGGGTCACATGACTTGTTCGTTTCAAGTAAAAATGATGTGGAAGTTCTGAATCCAAAATTTTGTTACGATCCTCTCCCAGACCCTCAAGGACCGGCGCTGCCCAAAGCTGCGCTAAACCATTCAATGGAAACACCTGTAGATCGCAACTGTAATTTGTCAAAATTTTTTAAACATTGCTTTTATTTTGAAGGGAAAAAATCTGATGGAAATACAGTTAAAACCAGCATCCAATGGAGTTCTCTGCTATTGCTGAATGTCAAAGTCAGTAACAATTTAACACTTTGTCATGAAATTACATAAACTTATTATGACATATCTATTATAGATCAAGTTAAATAATTGCAATGTTACTCTGGCATTAACTAAGTATTTTTCATTAAATTCCTTACATTCATAATTATGATTTTACCCATATAAAAATTACTGGATAATATGGACAAATAAAATAATTTACGGAGCATATTAACACTTTATACCTGGGTAAAATTTCCACAAGATCTAAAACCTCTTTTCAGTGAATTGCAACTATTGGCACATATTTATGCATTCAAATATTCAATACCATTTTCTCCATACCTCTCTGTCATCCTCTACTCGAGGTGGCTCCTCTTCTTCTGTAACTTTGGTCTCTGGTTTTTCAGGTTCCTTGGACTCCTCCACCTGCTCCTCCACCTTCAGCTGCTTTGTGAGGCGAGCAATCAGTTGTGACTTTAACCCCTTGGAACTTAGAGAGCGACAATCAAGTTCTTTGCGCAGGTCGTTCACCTATAGGTGCAGAAAACATGGAGATGAGAACAGCGTCATACCCAGGCTAATGCATCTTAACTTCGAGACAATTATTAAAAGTGAAAAGTTTTCTCATTGCCTGCCTTTATCTAAAAACTTACCTTCATTGATTTCGGATCAAGTTTAGCCCAGTGAGTGGGAGTACTGACATCCTTTGACTCGTCGTCATCCTTTTCCTCCTCCTCCTTGATAGAAAACCATTAAGATAGAGACAGGCAGAAGGAGAAAAAGAGGTGGGATAGCAAACAGTCAGCAAACTATTTGTGGTCCTTCTTAGTTTTAAACCTGATCTGTGCAAGAAGCACAGAAAGCATGTGTCTTTCATAGACTTGACCTAGTGAGCTTGACTGTGTTTAAGTCCACTGCTATTGAAGCGTACACAGGAAAGCTCTCTAGCTATTATAAAAAATAAATTAAATAAGTAAATAAAAAAACAAACAAAAGAAAAGCCACCCAGCAGCCAATCAATCAATCTGTGGAACACAAAAAAGGTAAAAATCAATGAGAGGTGTGTCCAAAAGGTGTGTAGGTACATCAGGTGAACTGAGACTGGCCTCCAAATGGAGTGAGGATAGGGTGGCCCTACCATGCTCTATGACTGGGGAATTTGTGGGTTTTGTACACCTACATCAGATAGGAGCCATCTGTCCAACCAACTTCCCTGCAAAAACCAAACTCTACATATTTTCCAAATGAGTGTAATCCAACAACAAGAACAGACAAGAAGCAGGATTTTGGGAGAATCTCTTTTCGTTGTCAGGCGAACTATTAAATAGTTGTGAAAAATCATATAAAAATGCACATTTCTACAACACACACATCATTAATATGCAACTGACTCCACAGATTCCAGCGCATTTCAAAATCCTTAGTTCCAGTGTTAGTTTGAACACTGGTTCAAATTTAAGATTACAATCATTTACAAAGTTAGAAGCAAATTATGTAAATTTTGCTTAAAATGATGCAGGAAAATAAGGATTCCAGAATTAAAACAAATTATGAAATCATTTTACACCCAATTCCGACATTTCTGAGGAACTGGAAGCTGTTTTACCATTTGCGAATGGGGCCTAACACAACACAACCTAGTCTCACTGCTTCCACTGTATGTGTCTGCTGGATGTGAGGGAAGGTGGAGGTGCTGATGGAGGAATGGAGGAGTTGGAGCAAAGGAGAAGGGGACAAGTGGATGAGTAAACAGAAGTGTAGGGGAGGTTTGGGGGAACATTAATATGCCTGTGTTTGTGTGTGTGTGTGAGAGAGAAAGGTGAGGTGTACTTGGTGTCTGTTTTGTATCTGGAATTTGTTTTGTAATTCCTGTGCCTTCCTGTGAGAAGCGGAAATGAGAAGAGAGGGATTAGCGGTTCAGTGCCTGTTCTCCATCCGCCTCCTTTCGCTCGGCCGACAGCTTCTCAGACAGCTGCTCCCGGAGTCGCCGTGACAGCACCTCCCACTCTGAGCGGGTAGGAAGACAATGCCAAACATCCGGAAGAAACAAAACCACTGTCTCCACATGAGCAGGGACTGTCCGCCCCTTGTGTGTCTCCTCCGGCCGATGATAGCGAATCTCTGCAAAACGATACCTGTCGCAAAGGAAGAGGGTGCATTGGAAAGAAACATTCTGGTCAGGGCACAGTATAAAAGGCAGGCCTTGCTAGGGCGAGCCTTCTACAGCTACTCCCTCCCATCAGGTGACTGAATGATTGCACACATCATTACAGTGACCCTGCTCCCACACAACACACAGCATAGACAAATGGACCCAGTCTGCAGCTCTCCAACTGTTGTCACCACAGGTTACGTCAGCCATTTTGAGGAAGTTGACAGACAACCACAAAAAAAAGGAAGAAAAAAAAAAAAATAGAAAAAAGAAATAAAAAACACACCCCAAAATACATCCCTCTTTTTAAGCTTCAACCAATTATGGATGAGCGTTCTGCATCTAACCTAGGATACACTTAATGCACTACATTAGAGTTGTGCAAAGAGAGACAGAATTAACAGGACAGTGAAAGCCAGTTAAATATATAAGATATTTAACAAAGAATAAAGAAATTAACAAAAAAAAAAAAAAAAAAAAGTAATGGAGGGGTCTTCTGGTCCAGGCTACTGCGTCCAGCCACCAAGTCCATGCGTTTGGTTTTTCATCACAATGAAATGTATGTAGATGAGTGTCACAGAGAGCCACGACAACACAAAAGGCAAAAAGAACAGTGCACAACACAAATAACAGCAAACAATAGATTACAAATTAACTGAATAACCATTAATATAAAAAAAGATACAAATTAATGTCACCAGCAGAGATTTAGTATCGAGGTAGTATTTTAAAAAATGCCAATTTGGGATTTTTTTTTTTAATAACGTTAATAGGGAATAATAAATGCAAAAACTGCTGATGAGAGTAGGAATGCTTACCACTGAGTGCACAGACTAAGGTCTATGCCTGTGAGTGCCTTGCAACAGCGTATGGCTGTCTTAATAAGGACTGATGGATCCTTTTCTGGGTCAGCTCCATCCAGAGAGGGAGACCAGTGACCACCAATGGCCATGGCCTCATCTTTACCTCTCATGCCCACCAAAAACTGGATAAGAAAGAGAGATGAGGAAAAAAAGAAAGCCCCAGAATATAGGTTAGGTGGAAATTGGGAAGATAATATGGATAAAAGGGTTTAGAGGGTGAATATCAGAAGTTGAAAAAGAGTCAAAGAGAGAGAAAAGGAAGACAGAAAAGAAGAGCACTAGGTTTCGTTACATTGTGGAGCCAACATCAGTCATGATTTTTTCCACACCGTGACAACTCAGCAATGGAATAGGATTATTACATCAGTGTCAGCTCCTTTACAAAACAGAATTACAGATGGGGCTCTACATACCTTGATAAGTCTAGCAGGATGTTGGAAGGAGTCCCTGACTTCCTGGGGATCCTCTGCCAGAGCACATGACTTGTGATAGAGCTCCTCTATACTGGGGTTAGCTAGCAGCATCACCTGAACCAAGAAGAATAATTCTTTAAGGTTAAGCCCTGAATAAACATCACATTATATTTCAGTTTCAAGCTCAGTGGACAGTTTATGATAACTCTGGTCCTAACATCTGTATACCACTTGGGACTTAGCAGACATACATATCAAATCAAACCAAACTTTATTTCTAGAGCACTTTTTGTGCTTAAAAAAATACAAAGTGCTTTACATCAAATAGATAAAACACACACACACACATCCACAGTCCCCTTACACCCACCCACAACCACCCTCACCCGTGTCCTATTAGCCCCTATAACAGTTAAAAGAAGACAAATGTAACAGGTACATGGTCAAATAGTTATGAAATATACTGTTTTGGCTCCAGACTGGCATCAACAACACAACAGTTCTGCTTTGAACACTTAAAGAATAAGAGCCATTTCCCTCTGCCTTTAAATGAAACATCCCACAAAAGTCATACCTTTGCACTGTAGGTGTGATTAACATCAGGAGGGTCCAGCATAGCTGTGTTTTTGGCTAAGGGATCCACCTCTTTATGCAGGATGTGGAAGTTGCAAGCATTACTAAACTGGAATGGTCGTGTCAGAGGAAAGGCGTCCACCCAGGTGAAGACTGCATTAAAGAAGTCACTGGGGATGTAAAGACTCTGATAGCGCCTTCTCAGCTCCATCAAGTCACAGCTTGAGCTGGTGGATATAAAGGGGACCGTTAAGGTGGCAGCAAACAAAGTGTTGACCTATTAAATATTGTGCTGGAGATCTTGGTGCATCACTTTACGATGACTCTTTTTTAAAACCTGACAATCAGTTAAAAAACCGGAAACATATTTACCCATCCAAGCTGAACTTAGAAAACTGGACAGTGTAGCGGGGAACCACCCTGCGAGGTCTTCGTGGGGAGCGTTCACGTCTTGGTGACCGGTCTCTGGACCGTTTGCGGGTGGGTGAGCGTTCTCTCGATCGCCTGCGCTCACGGTCTCTGTCTCTGTTAGAGAATTACAGGCAAACAGGTCAATAACAACTGCTGTATTTCAGCTAATGAGGAGGTAACATCCATGTAAAAGTGATACTGTCAGTGGGCAATACATTAATTACAAATAAAACCACTGACAGCGATCAGCATCTCACCTGCGCTCTTCTTTAGATCTGAGGATGAGGTCTGGGCCTCGATCATTGCGAGTGGGGAAACGAGGTGGTGGTTCGATTCTGCGTACCGGCTGTGGTTGTGGCATCATTCTCACCGGGGGCTGAAGAAGACCACCAGGAAAAACATCTACAGGAAAATAAAAAACAGAATGAGCTTGTTAAACATACATAGAGGGAGGCTCTAATGTGAAACAGCAGTGATCGTCAGCACATGGCTGCCGAGACAGACGTCCCAAACTGTTTTAGAAAGACGTGATGATCAAGTTATTAATTATCCCAGTAGCAGTGTAGTCACATGCATTATCAAGCTGACACTTAATGAATGTTTTATTTTTTGACAATGAAGTAACATAAAATATCAATTTCTTCTGTTAAATACAATTATCTTTATTCTTCTAGAAGTTTATCAAATATACAAAGAAACGTTAAGAGACATAATTGTCCATTTTACACATAAAAAAAAGCCCAACAGCAAATCATAACTTTACCTTTAGGTGGAGGCTGCGGTAGCAGAGGCTGAGGAGGGTTTTGGAGAAGCGGGGCCAGAGAGGCAGCAGAAAGCTGGGCCTGCAGGAGGGAAGGAGGGGGTGCCTGGGACGGAACACTGAATGTGGTCGGTGGAGGTAAAGACTGCAGCATGTTGGGGGCTGCCTTCATCATGTTAGGAGCTTGGGGCTGATTCTTAAGAACCACCAAAAAAAAAAAAAAAAAAAGTTTATAGACAGACCCAAAACAAATATTAGCAACAACACATAAGAAGTTCAAAGAGATCAAATCTCGGTCGATGGCTGTTAAAAGAAAGAGGCTGGGAAAACAACTCAATGTCTGAACAAAACAACGGCAGAAATCTCATTAGTTTCCCTGACAGGTTGCCCTAAAAAAAGGAGAAAGCTCTAATCTCACAGAAGTTGTTCATCTGAATCTGCCCAAAGTTATAATGCAGGTTCTGGCCTGGACAGAAGTGGGTGGGAAAAACATTTTAAAGACCTTTTATTCTATATGTTTTGTATTTTTTATGTATTTAGGTGTGATTATAAAAAGTTATTTCTTTTGCTAACAAAAGAAACAGGCTAAGTAAATTATTAAATTAACTTTAGCTAGGAGCGGTTCACTCCTTTCTGTAACAAACCATTAATACTTTGGTCAAAAATGATTAAACATATTACAAGCCTTGATAACTCTGCGCGAGGTCATTTTGACAGGTCCTGCGTTTCAAAATAGGCCAAGCAGGCAATGCCCGTCTTAGGTATAATTTGTACTCCACACTTTTGCAGATGAACATTTAAAGACATAATTGTTCATTTTAATCCTAAAACAGTCCAGGAATGTACCAGAAATCCAAGTGCAACTTCTAGACTAACACGGACTAAATCCATCTGCTTCTCGCTGCTTGGTAAAATTCTGATTAGGCCTGTGAGGCACTTGTTTGAATGTTCCAGAAATAAATATTTGACCTTCAAAATTCCTGGAATATAAGCATGTGCGCAACACTACAACTTATTAGAAAAAAACAAACAAACAAAAAAAAACAACTATTTTTTGCACCATGTAAAAGTTTTAAAAAGAATTTTTGGAATTAAAGCATCTCTTTTAGAGTCTCTGTCTTCAGCAATGTTTCCTGTAAAAAGATGCACTCATTTAAATATGACCAAGTGGGAAAACACATCTGGAACAAAATCCATTGCTGGAGCAACATTAGTTTGTTTTACAAACACACAACCATCTGCCAGAATAAGAATAATCAAAATGTATGGTTCTGCAATAAAAAAAAATATACTCTGTAAGACAAATGAGACAAAATAGTAATGACAAAGTATGTCGTTACACATTAATTGACAAGAAAAATGTTTATCTTTTTGGCCACAACAACAAGCTTAACAAACAAAAGCTGCACAAAGGAAAAAAATGAAAAGTGTATGATTCAGGACTAGGGGGTTACATTTTGTCTGTTGTCCACAGCAGAGTGCATGTCTGTGTAGCGCAGCTGCATCCCTGGTTCATTGTAAAGGCTGCCGAGCTGTGGGGAAGCTTGAGGTAAAGGCTGAGGCTGCTGCTGATGCTAGGGATTGAGAACACAACAGTCAAAGTCAGAGACATAAAAAGGGTATGATCAAATATGAGGATAAAAAAGAGAAAGAACCACATATCTCAGAACTCTCCTCAGAGTTTGTAAAGTGTCCCAGAACTAAACAAACCTGCAAAATCCCCTGTTTGGATATTAAAATACATGTGCTTCATTATCACAAATCAGGCTGCAAAGTGAAGTTGTCAAATCTTTGTATGCTTAATTTTAAATAAGGCCCAACAAAACTATAGCAAACTGTTTCAGAGGACAAAGTAACCAGACCAGTGTCCAATGATAACAAAATGCTTATGCCAATGTTTTAACATTTATAAAAGAGGATTTTTTTTTATCATCTTTAGTTCACATTTTGTGCAACAGTGGGACATGTGAATGCAAAAAATTTCAATATTGTTTAAAAATGAGTGCGGGATTAATCAATAGTTCATGCATAGAAGGCTATACCAATTTCCCGCCTCCAGTTTTTTTTTTGTCACACGACAAGCCAATTTTTTAAACATGGGAAAAATAACTCCAGCATAAATAATCAAGCATGTTTCCAATGATCAAGGACATTTTAAAAACATTACATCAGACTTCTATCAATTTTATTATGAAGTAAATTTATTAAAATGGGGCAAAGCAAACGAATACAACTTCTGTATATTCTCACCGACTGATTTGCTAGCTGAGGTAAAGTCTGGATGCGCTGGGCATTCCACTTGAAGGGCATATTCGGGTTGTACACAGCTTCCACTAGGACCCTGTCCCCAACTTGGGGAGTCTTCCCCTTCACAGCACTATGAGAGTTTAAAGAAGCATTTAAAAACCCATCAATATCCCATTTCACACTAATTTCAAACTGATTGAAACATAGTGTACATGTATTATTAGGAACTCTAACGGTGTTAAATAACTCCCAGTGACTTATTAAACAGAGAAAAACTAGAAAAACTTAGTAAATATAAGCATCTAGTTGATCTATTTAAGATATTAAGAGTGTTCACTTTACAAAGCAATATATGCTGAAAGAAGATCAGGACAACTGTGGTTCACCTTAGTTGAAAGAAGACATCTTCATCTACAAAGCCAAATGTATCATGTAGCTTATTGACGACACCCGTGAAGACTCGTTGCTTCTGTGGCTGTGTCTGCTGTTGGTGGCTCGAACGCGGTGTTGGATATGACACGGTTATTTGTGCTGTCTGCTGGGGGTTGGACAAGCTCAAGCTTGTGGGCAACGCAACAGGGGGCTGAGGGTTAGACAGAGATTGTAGAACTGCAATCATATGGATCTACTAGTTACAAGTTGAAACAAAAATCAGTAAACAAATACTTCACACAGCACAATAAAAAAAAATTCAAAGAGAGATATTCTGAAAAACTAACATTTTTTTCAAATAAACACAAACAAGCTTTAATAAAGCAACAAAAGAGAAAACAATAATGTAACAGATTATTTGATCTACAGGATTGATCTTAGTGTGTATGCTGTGTTGATTTCTTTTCAAGTCCATGTGCATTACCTGAGAGATCAGTGCCTGTTGAGGCTGAGGAAGCTGTAAAATAACAAGAGAAAATGCCAAGAGTGACTATTTGGTTCACTTTACTCAATACTGAATTCTACTACATATAAATATACTGCTGATTGACTATTCAGTTTAAAATCAACCTGTAAGTAATTAATTATAAGAAACATTTTAACTTTTCAACATATGGGCTTCCAAAAACAAAAGTGTGACACAAATGCCATCTGTTCACCTGATGGGGTACATTATATAGTTGCTGTTGTGGGGGTTGTTGGGGAGGTTGCTGCTGTTGTTGTTGTTGCTGTTGTTGCTGCTGCTGCTGTTGCTGATACTGCTGGAGTGCCGTATTGATCTGAGACTTTGGACATTAAAGAGAACATTGAACTTTCAGCTGTTAAACATGGATGGGATAAGCTTTACAGATTGCTGCCTGTGCTTAAATGTAACAGACCTGCTGTAGTGCCGCTGCAGCTGCTGCTGCAGCTTGCTGCTGCAAAGCAGCAGTTTGCTGAGACAGCTGATAGTTTGCTGCAGACTGATTGCTGAGAGAGGCTGCAGCCAGGGCTGACTGCTGAGAGTAAACAGAGGGAGATGCTCCCAGAAGAGATGGCTGCTGCACCCCAAGAGCTGAATGTAAAGTAACAGAGTTGGTATATGCATTAAAATACTGTGAATAATGCTGCATGTGATGAGAGAGTTTAGCTGACATAATATTTAATAATTAACCAAAAAAAACAAAGATACAGGTTTTAGTACAAGTACAAGAAGTACAAGAACTTAAAGTACTTGGATCCTCAGGTGTATTATACTTACAGTGAAGGCTGTTGAGGTCAAGAGACTGTCCTGAGTGACCTGTCTGAGACACCGCTGTGGCAGCAAACTGAGTCGCCCATGGCGGATTCTTCTGTCCCCCAAACTGGGCCATGACTCATTCAGGTTAAAGGCAGTCACGCCAGGCCAATGTTGTAACTAGATACAAACAAAATCAAAACAAAGTCATATAAATATATATCTATACATATACATACACACACACACACACAAACATATACATTATTTCCAGTATTCAAGGTCATTGTCTTTAACTAACAAAGTTTACTTTCTACTTTATCAAATTCATAAAGCCAAAGTAGTCAGTTTACAATGCTTTAAATTAATTAGTCACCATTTCCTTTGCAATGCAGCAGTTTACAACAGATCAAATATGCACATTTAAAGCTTAAGATAACTGGGTAAGAACAAACAAGGAGGTCTAACAAAACAATGCTAGATGTTGCATTCAAGTGCAATGATTTCCTGAAATGTTAAACCTGACAAGCTTACAGACCCAATATTTTTTACTCATCATCCAGGCTATAACAATCTTTACCTTACTTTCATGACAGAACTGGATAAAATTTTAAATTCATGAAATATTGGTTAAATGTTAAAATTTCTTAAATGCTAGAGATAAGTCGGTGTAAGAGCACCAAACAGTTTGTTTTGTATTTACCAGACTAGGGTTAATTGGCATTTATGCACATGTGAGCTTTGTCTGCTGTTTACACGTGTGTTACTAACAAATCCAATCACATACCAATACAAAAAACACCTAATGGAAGTCACCATGTTTCCCCAAAGATCTAGAAATGGGCTGGTTTATCTAGATATGAGCTCACACAGCCCACCCTGCAGCAGAGTTTGCAACAACAGTTTATTGGGATTGTAAATAGAAATATGACCAACTATTTGCAGCCTCAGAAACAAAAGCATGCAGGGCGTGGGAACAAGGTGTCTCTTTAGCCGCTGACTTTCCAGCATAGATTTTTGTGATAGAGGGCAGCATTGGGAAACTACAGGCAAAAGTGAAGCATGCTGAAAACACTACATATAAAACGTCTGACCAACTTACAGATAGTGCCTGTTTATCTTTAATGAGACAAATTTGAATTTTGTCATCCAACTCAAGGAGGTTAACATACACCTTAGTTTTTCCCGTTGTTGTCTGCCAGTAGTACTCGTCTTATTTTAATTAATTTCTAGTTTAAAAAAAAAAAAAAAAAAGGGCTCAAATGGGTGTTTATGATATTGAAAAGATTATTTAGATAGTCTTATTTTAAACTAGTGTAGACAGGGAATAACTGCTAAACGTAGTCGCTAAATAAAGTCCCACATAATATAGTTAACAAAACAGATTTAATATTTAACTGAGACCAGATCGAAAACAACCACAAGTTCAGTCCGTTATCTGACAATTGTCACGCCATTTTGTCAAATATTAAAAAAAAACCAAAGCAAACTATAGATTAAATGAGTTTTTCGAAAGACAAAATACTACTATTTAAACCCATTCGTCAGTAACTTTGTTATTTATAAGGCTCAATAGAAAACCAAATGCTGACACAGCAGCGACCTCGACGGTCAGTCCGGCTAACGTTAGCTCCCTGCAGACGTTTGGCTAATGCTAACAGTTTAGCCAGCACACATTTTGTGATACAACCCAGTATCACTATAGGGGTTTTGAGCGAATAGGTCAACCTTTCAATGTACACTATTTTAGCTTCGCCAGCGTTCCTTGAATGTGAATTTTCATTTATTAATCTTGCATGTCTTTTAAAAAATTAAACCAATTGCACTGCTGCTGAAAGCTAAATGTAAAAATGGCTAAGTAGCAGGGGGTTTTTCTATCGTTAGCTTTGTTGCTAGATTAGCCTCGTGCTAGTTTGATATCGAGAGCGAGGCCTTCCTAGTCAGTTGTTTGGCAGTTATAAGTGAATTGCCAAGTTTAAAAAAAACCTTCAACGGTAAACAGTCAGTGACAACATCTTGTTTTTATGCTACTCCAATTGCATATTAAATTTTTTGCAAATGACTTTCATTACAACTGTGATAAGGTTGAAATAGAACCTTGTCAACAGTGCTTACCTCCGTCTCCCTGCACCGGCCTGCTGTAGGTGGGACGTACGCATGCGCGCGACCGTAAAGGCAATCCATGCGGTCAAGTCAATCTTTGTTCAAGAGCCCTGTGTTTTCACGGACTTCTTCTGTGTCTCAGTAGAATTAGTTAAATAGAAATAGGTCATATTAAATGTTTAAAGCTTCAGTAGTACGCAACACTGTCTTTTGCTATTATCGCCTTTACAAATATAAACATTTAGCTCACCAGAATAAGTTGACATTTCCCATTTTATATAATGAAAAGATAAAATTTTAATTTCAGATTCATTTGTCTTTATTTCTTACTATTCCGAATGTAATTCTCAACTTGTTCCTCCTTTTTTGTATTTATTTATTTTATGCTCATGTTTGTATTGATTTCGGTAAGACTTTTTAGGTCTTTCTCTGCAACAGAAAAAAACCATTTGCAAGTGAGCTGTGACTATTTTCCTCCGAGTTTTACAGACCACCATCCACTATTAACTCAAGAAAATAAATGTAACAAATGTCTCAGGAACCAAGTCAAACAGTGCATTTTAATGTTACAGTAAATCTAAAGTGGCACAGAAAGCATACATACAATAAAATATTGCTTCTCTGACATCTTACTTTTGCTCAGTTAATAATTGCAGCTCAATTTACATTTTTTGGGTGGCATGAATAGTAATTTTATTAAAATCCTTAAGCTGTCTGGTTTTGCATTGTGTGCACAGCAGCAGCAAACAGAATATTTAATCAAATCTTTTTTTTTTTTTTTTTTTTTTACAACTTTAACCACGAACAAACTTTCACCAAATCTCCACCTTAAGAAAATATTCTCTCAATATACAATATTTGTAAGTAATAAATACAACACAACATTCATAGACATCACAATAAATGTTTTGCTTAAAAAAAGTGTTTTCTGTTTCTGTAATTACAGTAAAATCTTAACAGTATGTAATATGGAGACAACTACTGGATGTAATCATCTCTACTCATTTATAATATGGTTACCATGGGAATAATGATCATGTTATGTGTATATACTGTAAAATTTCTTCTTTTCTGTCAAAAGTCATGTGTTGGTCAGAGAGGTTTTTAGTCTTGTAATTTGCGCTCCACTTCAGCAAAAACCTTTGCATTAATCTCATCCACTTCATCTTCCACCTGGTTAAAAAAAAAACCAAAACATAAAAGACATTTATTTTATTATTTGAGAAGTGCAAGTTAGTATTAATGTCATTCACAACGTGTCCAAAAATGTAACTAAGCTCAGTATAAGAGGCCATTTTTTTCTTCATTTATTTCATTTAACACTTTTTGTTGCCAAACCCTGAGGGTCCTCTAATGATAACAAACTGATTGCTGATAAAACGCCTTAGAGCAGCTTATAAAAACTAACCCCAGATCGTCATCAACAGTTAAAATTGACTTCAAAATGAAAAAAACACAGTCTATAAAACCATACATTCAGTAATCACCTGCTCCACATTGTCCACTTCAGGGATATAAAACTGCATCATGTTCTGAATGCCATTTCTCAGGGTGACTGTAGAGCTGGGACATCCAGTGCAGGAACCAACCAGCTTTAACTTGACTGTGCCATTCTCAAATCCCTTAAAAATGACATCGCCTCCATCCTCTTGTACTGTAGGTCTTGTGGATGAAAACAGCAATTCAATTAGAGTGTAACAAAGCAGTATGAAGTGCTTACAGTCTGAGACTGTTATTACTCTCTACGATGCACTGCATGGTGGCAGCAAACTGTAGTAGATCTGACTATACTGTTTTAAATTTTTTTTAGATACAATCAAGCTGTTTTTATCTTTAATTTTTTAAAGACAATCACAATCATATTTGTGTTATTTTTGAAGTGGTTTCCATCATACCAAGTACTATTGCAGACAGTGATGTCATCAGCTCTATCTTTACTAGGCTACAAACACAGCATCCTAACACATGTATTCCCATTCTGTAGATTAGACAAGTATCTTTCTCTGCAACTTTACCAACATTCCAACAGTTCGTCGGGTGCTTAACCAGACTAAACGTTGTGCTTATTTCACACAAACATTAAAATTGCATTTAGCTCCACTGTCCTCCCTTCTTTAAGAAGGTCAGACCATAATCTGGTTCTTCTCACCTCTACCTACAAACCAGCAGCAACCAGTCAATATGCAGACCAAATAAAACCTGGTCTCATGAGTCTGAGGATGCTCTGAGGAGATGCTTTGAGGAGACAGACTAGAATGTACTCAGTGAACCACTTGGAGACATCCCTGAAACAATGCCATGGCTGACTGTGACAAATAAGTGTCACACCTCCACTCTGTCTCCCTGCAGCTCAGTCATGGACCTTAACACAGCCTCATCTCCCTCCAGTACATAGAAGCGAAGAAGGGATAGAGCAGATTACACTTAGGGAAGGTAAGATAATAAAAAAAATATCTGCACCAAGATGTTGCTTATCGTCTCTAAGTCTGTTGTGGGAAGTGCAGTCAGCTCTGCAGCCATCTGCTGGGGCAGCAGCATCAGAACCACAGACTTAAGGCCCCTTTATGCTCCCAGCATATATAAGTGAAGACATCTGTTTCAAACGTTGTCAAACGCTGGCATCCTCATACCTCCATGGGTCTTTTACATGCCATGATTATTAAGTTAGTTCATCCACTAGTGGGAACTCCTGAGTTCAGAGTTCACTTCTGCATTTTGATGCCGGTTGTTGTTCTCCTAAACATTTTCTACATCTTCTTCTACTTCAGGTGCTATTTATGTGACAGTTTCTGTGTTGTTGTCTTCTTCCCGTTCCTCTTCTCTGCCTGGTTTGTTTCTTTCGCAGGTGATGTGTCAGCTATACCACTCAACACTGACCCTGTAATTTCCAGTGGTATCTTTCTGTTGTCTGCATCGACTGATGGATAGCTAAGCCCCTTGAAAACAAACTCTGTGTGTAACCAATGCAGAAGGTGGATTAAACCTTTTTCCCATCTGCCTATCGGTCTTCTGCATCAAGCATTAACGGGCCTTTAAAGACAATGGACAAACTAATGAAGAAGGCTGGTTCTGTGTTGGGAATAACTCCGGAGCCGCTGGTGCTGATTGTCCTCGGAAGAATTACACAAGCTGCTGGGAAAGATTTCTCACATCCTCTACACAACACAGTTAAAGGGGTCCTATTATGGTATTTCAATTTTTCTGAGCTTTCTACCGTGTTACAGTGTTGAATCCTCATCAGACATGTGAACGACACTGTTTTTTATCACCTAAACGCATGTTTGAGTTTGAGTTCCAGCACTCTCTCCGTTCGGCTTCCATGGCGACGAAAAACGGGTCGTTTTAGAGAGTTTTTTTCTACTTGTAAATCCTTGTGACGTCCCGGGGGATAAGGTTCGGTGATTGGTTACCTTCTACTGGTTAACAAGGGCATGTACAAATACATCAGGCGGGTGGAAAACGTCGGATAAAGTTATTTCCAACGATGGCTGGTGAGTTTACCAAAGAGAGACATCCTGCTGCATTCGTTGCTGTGGGTTGCTGTTTTCCACTTCGTTTTCAGGGTCTGATTCAGGTTCCAACATGTAGGGCTGTATGCTACGTGTTGACATTGTATTTTTTTTTTTTTATTGAGTTTATATTAGCCTAATCCTTCTGTTTATGAGATGTCACAATGACGGCTAAAGCAGTTGCGTTACGCGCTCCCGATGTAGTGCAGTGGCGGGAGGCGGGGCTTAATGCGGAAGAGTCTCAATCCACTCGTTTTGCCCACAGGCTGATCTGACAGTCTACGGAGAGGGTCGGTCTGAAGTAAATAAAGCGATTTGTGACAATAACTCGATCCTTCTGGTCTCAGAAATAAAAATAAATTGCCTGAAATGCACATAATAGTTCCACTTTAAGAAACAACAAAGCGTGTTCAGTGAGAGAATTCTTCAACTCCAATAAAAAGAGACAAAGGTACCAGAGTTCATTCCTCCCAGAAGCCATCCCTATTTGGAACTAGTCAGTCTTCTCATTATTATTAATCATTATTGTTTTTATCAATCAAATGAATGCAGATTCTAATGAATTAATAAACTCACAACGTATTTTTCCTTTAATGTAATTTATCTCACTACTATTGTCTCAGAGAGTGCTGTCAACATCACTTTGAAAGGGTGAAGAAAGAAAAATTAAGCATAGCTGAAAAGATTTTTTTACCAATAAAGTCACTTTTATGTAGCAGACATAAAAATGAGTTAATTTTTTACCTGATTCTTGTGTCCAAAAGCTCCTTTATCATAGATACAATATCATCATCATCTTCAGAAAGACCTGGAATACCAGAAATGCTTAATATTCATATATAAATAAACATCTCTGCTATGCAGTTGCATATGATAACTCTGAATACTCACTGCTTTCATGGTGCACTGCTCCTGTTGTTATTGGCTCACCGCTCTCAAAGAACTTAGTGATGGCCTCCAAAGCGTGACGCTTAATGTCTGTCCACTCAAGATCTTCATCTGTCTGAAGGAAACTTAAGCATCTCATTTCCTTGCTTTACCCAAAAAGGCTTCAAAGGAAGTAAATAATTCAGATGAGCTGTGACAGTGCATTTAATACTTACTTTTGTGACTGTAATGAAGTCCGGCCCAAAGAACACACTTTTAACTCCTTCAATTTCAAACAGGTCCCTGAAAGCATCATGTTGTATTCAGTAAAAATGAAAAACATACAGAAACATGAAATCTTATTGGTTCTTTTAGGGATTGCAATGTAGACTCAAAAAAGAATATGTGTCAGATCGCATCAGAGAACAATACATAATCACAATGCACTTCAGTACCCTGTTATGTCTTTAACAAACCCATAAATTATTTATTTATTTATCAAAATGTTACGCTGACAGCTTGGTAATGTGTCTGACTTAACTTACGACAATGCAAAAATCTGCAGGGAAATAATTTGTAACTAAACATTATTCAACAAATAGCTTTAATGTTGTGCCACATGAGACATGCAATGGTTAAAGGGAAAGCTGCATGTTATAGATCTGATTCCAAAGTTTTGGCAAAACAGAAGCGGAAATAAACTTAAATAAAAGTTATGATTTGTCATTTTTCTCAGTTTCTCTCTGCTGTTACCTTCCAATGTGGTATGTAAGAAAAAACATCCATTTTCTCTATTCATTTTCTCAACACACATCTGATCATTTTCTCAAAATTACTTAAAAATTTACCATAAACATTATAATGATAAAGAAAACACTCAACACTTCACAGCCTGACACATGAAAGCATGAGATCTGAGACTATCATAATGACCCCTAATGCAACAAAATATATCAGTAATGTGGCACACTACCTGGCTAAAGATGAAGTTCCAGCTGAGTTAGGTGATGGAAAGTCAAGTGTCCCACTTCCAAGTACAGGTTTACCAGGGAGGAACTTCAAGCTTCTGGGATTTGGAGTGTCTTGAGTTTGGATGGAAAAGTATCTAACTGTAAAACATCACAAAGCAATCCGCTCAGTAAGGTTGTATTGTATTTTCTCCATAAATGCGATTACAGTCTGCATGACGACACGGTTTAGCTAAATATGAGTCTGTTTTCCAGACATTGTGTTCCTACCTGAGCAGCTGGTGGCTCTTGTCCCGGACTGAAGCTGCGCTCCGAAGCTCTGTGAGCGGTATGAACTTCTAGTCTTGGTTAGAAACCTTGGAAGATGTAGATAATAAGTATGTCTTGCACGTATGATGTTAGGCTTTCAAACTATTGAAAACATTTTCATACAATCAAAACCGTTTTAAATAAAGAAGTGGGAAAAGTGGCGATAATATTAATCGTCATTCATTTTAGTAAAAGATGAAGCTCACACTACTTGCGCTAGCTAGCAGCTAGCGAGTTAAAGGCTTTTTTTTTTTTTTTTAATATACAGATAAAAAATAATCGACGTCATCAACTAACTTTTTTCCAAGTAAATCCATATCTAGATGAACGGAGTTCAGCTGGAGAGTAGAAAATCTGCCATTTAATGCATTTGGATGGTTAGCTAAATACTGGACCAAGTGTCATCATAACTACCCAAAGAAATGTGTTTTTTATGTATTACACAAACATTAAAACTTTTCAGACAATTTATATAAAAACACAACAAACAATGTGCGACAGATACAGAGATTCAAACCTAAAGTAAGCGGGATTTCTTGCCCTTAACAACAGCTGAAGTCCCCATCTCATGTGCGCCGCCATTTTGTTTGTTTTGAAAAAGAGGACCCCATGTGGTAGAAGGCGCATAGTCCTGATCCAAAGAGCCTAAATCTAATGTCAGCGTCTGATTTCTTCTTGATTTTGTCTGTAACACAAGAAAAAGTGTTTTTTTTATATTAATTAATTAATTAATTAATTAATTAGCTATTTAAGAAAATTCTCATTTAAAATAAGTATTTTATTTTTTAGATAACCCATTTAGTTTAGGCTGTGGAAGATTGTACTCCAGCCTGTAAAGACAACAGATATTCTGATGATGCTGTCTCAGTTATACTTATTGCTGTCACACACCTGGACAAACCCAACACTCATGTGAGGGTGCTGTTTCTTCAGGCTTACACTGCTTCAGCTCAAAGAAGCAAGGCAACAAATGGCTCTCATCCACCTCTACAAGGACATCCTCAACTACAAACTTCAGGAGACCAAACTTGGAAGTTTCACCTCCTCCTCTTCAACACTGGTAACATCCAAGACTGCATTTTCATGCCACTCCCCTATTTACTCTTTACTCATGACGTCATTCACTGTTATGACTCAAACTCCATATTTAAGTTTGCAGATGATGCAGCCATGGTGAGGTTGATAAGCAACAAGGAGGTGATGGCCTACAAGGAGGAGGTCCGGTCTCTGATGTCCTTGTGCTACACCAATAACTATAAAATAATATATAAATTATATTCCTTAACACCAAGAAAACAAGAAAATCAATGATTACAAGAAACACAAGTATTCAAATTGCAATGGTCTTGTAATGCGCACAGAGGAGGTGGAACAGGTGTCGAGCTTCTATTACTTAAGAAAGCATCTAGGAGTGGATCTTATGGACCTGGGCATGCAAACCAGCAAGTAAAAAAAAAAAGCACAGTAAAGACTGATTTTCTGCTCTCCTCTGGAGTCTCACCTCATAAAGTTTTAGTGTCCTGGCAGATGGATGAACTGTGTGGTTCTTCAGTTGCACCAGAAAAAAGACAAAGGAACTGCAACGGAAAATTAAGATAGACCACCGGATCACTGGTGCTCCACATTCCAAGTGGAGGAAATCTATAACAAGTGAAAAATTTACATCAAGAAAGACTGCACACACAGGACATTGCCTTTTTGACACCCTTCCCTACGGCAGGTTACGTATCATGAAGACAAAGACAAGCACGTTGAGAAAAAGCTTTTTCTTCGGGCAATGAATGCACTGATGACAGGCGGAGCTGCGCTCACACTCCAGTAATCTGAAGTTTGTAGTTTTCAGGCCTTCTAAGACCATTTTCTTCTTCAAGATGATTTTTTTTTATTATAGTCATTCATGAGTTGATGCTGCTATTATTTTGTTATTGGTGATGCTGCAAAGTGAATGACTGATGTCAAACTAATATGCAGTGACCATAAAAATGTTAAAAATGGCAATAACTATATATTCTTTCACAATTTTTAATGAAATGTTCAAAACTTTTCTTGTTACAAACAAGGTAAAAGTAAAAAAACAAACAAAAACATATCCTAGAAAAAAAATGGATGTTGTTTTTGGGTGTCATTCATCTTAAAGTGAAAGAAGTTGCTTACCACGACTGAATTACAGGTTAAACAAAGCACTTCACTTCAAGAATTTAAAACATGCTGCACATACATTCAGATTCTCAACACCATATTTCTGGTGTATTCTTACAAACCATAATCATAGCGCATAGGCCTACTGTAAACACAGTCACTCTGAAGCAGGAACATCAAGGTGAGTGTGTTTGAAATAAAACAAACAGTGAGCATGGCAAGAAGGCCAACCCAATGTTTCCCAACATTTGTTCACACAGAGAAGGTGGTGCTCCGAAGGAGTGGCAGAAAGAGAGAGAAGACTCCCATCAGAGCAGGACTTTACTCTGAACTCTCTACAGCAAGGTAATTTTGACTTCATGGACCCGGTTTTCAGTTATATCACAAAAGTTTAAGACTTTGTTCAACGTCTTACTGTCAAAACTGATGTGAGGATTTGATGCTGACCTCGTGAGGAATCTGTAAAGCTATAAGGAAACCTGAGTGTACTGAGGACCCCTTCTTCAGCTGTATTCTTCCTCGGCACTAAGAGATGGTGATCTGGATTATCTTCCCAATTACACTATCTCTGGTGTCTCTCATTGGAACATGGAGCATGTAAGTCCACAATTCATGCTTTGTTTTTTTGTTTTTCCACCCTGGTGAGACAAAAATATATTCTATTTTTTATTTTTTTTCTCAGCCTCAGCAGATTGCGGTGACATTTAAATGCAACATTTACTTTGAGTGTGTAAAAATCTTGATCTTAGTTACTGGCATCTTTAAGTTTTGTGGATGAAAGCTGATTGTGTCCCTCAGAATCATCATGTCATGAACAGGAAAACATGAACAGTATAGTTTTGCAGAGTGTGGCGGTAATATTAAGGATGGTTGGCATTTTCTGTAACGATTAAAGATTATCTATCTGTCAAAGTTTTATTCCATGTCAGACTTTTTCTCCCCTTTTTTTGTTTCAAGACAGTACAGAATTTACTTGTACCATTAAACAGCAGCCTTGAAATATGTAGCCGGGCTTGTTTCGCAGGCTGCAGGGTGTGCAGTGTCAAGACAAACTTAAGAGATCCACTTGCTATTCATGCAGATAATTGATCTGCTGTGTTAGTCATTCGTGACAATAGCCTGTAAATGGAAATGTTTTTCACCTGATTTGACGTCAGTGAAATAGTTGGTGAGAAACCTTTCTCATCACATTCCCAACATGGCTGCTTAATGCTGCTGAGATGTATCTTGTTTCAGACTGTTTTTTGCATCTTAAATGCTGTGAAAGTTAGAATGTTTTTAATCTAAATGCAGATTTTTTTCTTTTGGTTCACATGTTTAGATACGGCCTGGCTGTCACCAACAATCATGTGTGCTCCCTTAGTGACTGGTGAGTTGCATACAACAGTCGTTTTGGCTTCTCTTTTAGCGTTGGAATAGTGACAAATTCTCCATTTCTTCTCAGGGTTGGTGAAAACTACTGCACAGTCAATATTTCCAATGGATGTTGCTTTGTTCCAACTATAAGGTAAAAAATACTGCTTTCAGAATTTAGCATTTTATCTTCCATTGTGTGCAATCAAATATCGAACACAAGCAATGAAATAATTCTGTGATTCCAGCTCGAGTGGAACCAGTGCACCAGAAAACTCCCTTTTTACAGCCATCATGAATGCCGGATCCTTCCTGTGTGAGTTCACCTGCTGAATGATGAACATTTCATACATGAATGTGTCTGTGATGCATCAACTGTGATGTCCTCTATAGTTCTGCTGTTTTGTATGTTCCACCATGCTCATATTATGGAGAAACACGCATGTCACTCCTTGCTGAGCAAATCGGCGCTGGTATTTGGGGTGGTGGCGGCCATGGGTGCATTTGGAGCTGGAAACTGTAACGTAAGTACCACTGTTGTTACCGACAGTTTGTGATTAACTATCAGCAGTGCTGAAATTGCTTCAGAGCAACAACGCCAGAGGTTCACACACTGAACCACAAAGAGAACTTAGTTCCAAATTCAGCCAGGGGTTTGATTATTGTAAATCTTTCACCAAACAAGGAAGTCAAACCTGTGTTGAAACAGCAAACAAAAGCTGGTAATGATGTTTTATTTTGTGTGTGATGACTCACAATAGAAGGAGAGTTGTCATGTCTTTCACAGTTTGTAGCACTGCATGGAAGTCACATCTTTATTTAAACAGTTGTGTATTGGAAACCAGTTGTTTCCATGAGCATTCCAGGATCCTTTCCATTAGTGCTGCCAAACCAGCCTACTGTTCTGTAACAATGTCACATATTACACAACAGTCATGATTCTGCCTTTTCTTAGACAAGCTTTTGTGTAATTTTCATAATTAATCTTTAGGAGTAGCTCTGAAGGCTTCTTAAAGCTCATTTTTGGACGTTGGCTGCCTTTCGTGTTGAGATCCAAGCTGTGTGAAGGATTTATCTCTCTGTAAGACATGTTGCCACTAATTTCCAGCCCAGCCCTTCTGTTGTTTGACAGAAGTCAGCCTTTTCTTCCTGTTTCCATCCTGTACAACTGTCTTCTTGATAGTCACATTTTCATCTAGACCATTTCTGATCAGACTCGAAACAGCCGATGGACCAACTGAAGGTCTAGACGAATCTCTCACGTCTTGTTTCCAAGTCTTTCCTGGAGTGTTTGCCATGTTTCTCATGGACATTAATTTTAGATCCTCATATGCTATAGACAGTTTTGAAGACTTAACATTTATTTTTGTTTTCTTTTTGTTTTGTTGTTGTAGAAAGAAGCAAAGTTTTCATCTAAAAACTCTTTTTGGAAGCATGTAGTTGGTGCAAAATGTGTTTGTGTGTGTGTACATATTTAAATATACAGATATATATTTGTCTGATAATTATTAAGCACTAGGACTGGCCTGAAATTGAATGGAAAAAAAAAAAACTTCGGACCTTCAGAAAGACAAAATAACTATTACTTAAGATCACTTTAAAAGGTAAAAGAAAGTCTGGATCTATAGAAGAAAAATAAGAAGAAATGTAGGGTTGCTCAACACTTTTGCACTGCAGTGTGATGACATTAGTACACAAAATCGCAGGCAAAATGTATATGAGTTGAATCCAAGTGTCAATCTAATTATTGCAATAAATGAATAAAAAATGAAAACAATGGGATGTAAAACATTCACTCTTGAAGAATTTTTCTGTAATATCCTCCTGACTACCAGGAAAAAAAAATGTGTAACTACAAATGTCCACTACGGAGGTCATAGCGTAAACTTTTAAATATTGTGATAAAATGTAGTTATATTTATCTAAGAAACGATTTAATGTGTTTATAAGATATTCAATGAAAATATAACTACAAAATTTCAAGTAAAAATCAGCACAAAGCACTTTTGCTCTTCCCATAAAACACGCTTGTTGCAATGGAGCCCATTTTTGTCCTCCACAGAGGACAAATTTGAACTACTGGTAGTCAGGAGGATATCCTGGTTTTTGTGATTAACACAAAGACATGCAAAAACTCAGTTACTTTAAAGTGTTCAGCAAATATAGGATTGTTTGATCTCCAAAGGGGGTAAAGATACTTTTTTTTTCCAACATTTTGAATTTAATTAATTTGATTTTTTCCTCATTTGGACAATTTAAACATTCAGGTCAGCTCTATGCTAAAGAATCGGGCGCACTACAAAGATATTTGACCATTCAGAAAAGTTCACACAAGGTTGTCAAACAAAAGTTAATGATTTACATTCACATGAGAAGGTTGAATAAAATATTAATATGTTGTTTGGGAAATCTACTTCAGTTGCTACAAACAGGAACATACATTTTGATCAGGAATGCTGAAAACTTTATGTACAAAGCCACATATGAAAATATCTCCTTATTGTGTCTGCCTCGAGTTAAATGATCTGCAAATGCACTTAAAATGGAAGCTGCTTGTTCTCCACAGCCAGGTTACCTGCCGCTCCTTCACTACTTTGGAGCTGCCATCAGTTTCATGTGTGTCTGCTTCTACATCATCTTACTGACTGCCCTGACTGGGAAGTGCGTCCTGACTGGATACGAGAAGGTTCTTTATCCCCTGCGCATCATCTCCACTGTGATTCAAATCATTGTGACTATCTGCTGTATCCTTTTTTTCCATTGGCTGTTTTTCATGGTATGTATTCCACAAACCTTTTGCTCTGGATTTGTTTTGAAGGCCTTGAACATCTTGTCTTGTAAGGAACAGGACATGTCAGTAATACACTTGAGCAGTGACGCCTGTTTTATACCCTCCAGCTGTACCGTGAGGCAACGTAGCACTGGCTTTGTTTACCAAGTGGGCTGATCATTCAACCATGCACAGCAGAGATTTGCTCAACAATTTCACTGCATTAATCTTTAGCAGCCCTGCGATGGACTGGCGAGCTGTCCAGGGTGTACCCTGCCTGTCGCCCAAAGCCAGCTGGGATAGGCTCCAGCTTCCCCGCGACCCTGAATTGGATTAAGCGGTTCAGAAAATGAATGAATGAATGAATAATCTTTAGCAGCTGTTTTTGTTGTGCACATATTCTTTTACATGATCCCCCTTGTCACAAAAAGAAATAAATAAATAAAATTCACACACAACAGATGTACAGAATTTGACTTTGCTCTATAGATCCTTGACGGGACCCCCTTCAGATACTGTGTTGTTTTCCCAGGAGGAGTACTTCTACAATCACCTCTCGGCCATATTTGAGTGGATGCTAAGCGTCAACCTGCAGCTCTTTGAGCTCAGCTACGCAGTGGAATTTTGCTTCTTCTCTTCCTTCATGATATCAAATCTTTTGGGCAAACGGGAGGAGGAGAAGCCTTTGATCATGTCAATGTCCTGATATAAGGCTGCCAGAGTCCAGCGTGAGGATGGACTGAATCCGACATCTGTAACTACAGTGGCTGGACTCTGGCTGAGAGATTTGTAGTATTTTGATCTTTGTATATGTGTGTGTGTGTGTGTGTGTCTGCTAGGATGGATTAAGATTATTTTTTCCCTCACTTTATATTGTTATCTAAACATGACTTTCTATATGAGGGACTTCCATTTCTTACATAAGACTGGATATAGGCATTATATTTATTGACATTTTCACTGCAACTGAACAAAACATAATTACTCTACTAAGAAAACACTTGCACACTAATGTAACTCTTGTTTAAGGACTTTATCTTTCTTTTTAACTGTTGTACGGGCAACATCCAATGGAAAACATTTCTCAACGCAGGGATATAAACGATAATCTAAATAGAAATTGTCACCGATGTTGGCACACTGTTTTTTCCTTTGTACATATTAGCACATGAGCCGTTTTGGCACTGCAATAAAATCCTAATTGTATACAGATAAGTCTTGTTCTTGAGTTGCGACAAGAGGATTAATTCTGATCTGAAGGGCAGAGGAAGCTTGTAAGTTTCCTGACTTCACACCATCCTGTTTGACCAGATAACTAAAACTGAGTGAAGCATCTCAACTGGTTTTCAAAAGTTTAGTGGGTGTTGTCGGTCTTTTTCATTTAATTTAAATGCTCTGTTAAACATATTTCAGTATGAATGTGCATACTGAAGAGAACGAAATCCATTTTGACAGCTTAAAGAGCCTCAAAACATTCAAAGTTTCTTGAGTTTCAATAAAAACTAAATGCGAGGATAGGACGATTGTTTTTTAATCCTAGCCAAATGCCTACATCATTGGATTTCTCCGTTTTTTTTAACTAGATTGAAGCAGGTGGTCCAGTCAGAAGTGTCATCATACAATACAAATAAGGATCAAGTAAGAGTTAAGCGTAGTTTTCCTTTTCTTTTTTAGCTTTTAAGACACAAAGCACTTCATAAAAACTTAAAGGTAAAATGTAAGTGGCTTTTGTGGTGAGCTCTGCAAGACCTCAAAGAGACTTTAATCAGTCAGGAGCATAGTTTGATCTAATATACATTTTGCACCTTCATTCAACACACAGCAGACTCCCTAACTAGTGTCTTAAGCAACACATCAAGCAGGTTGGGAAACCATGTTTTTGCAGAAGGCCTTACTGGAGTCATTTAAGTGGTTGTATAATGACAATGCCCTAAGAGAAAACTTGCTGTCACACAAGCTTGTATAACAACATAGACAACTCTTGAAGATAGTTTGTGGTCTTTAAATAACAATTCTGGAAGACAAATTCAGCCTTCCCCCTCGTTTCTCAAACAGCTTATTTTTAGTTGCTTATTTGAAAAGCATGATTTGATTTGGTTCTTTAAGCAATTATTTCTTTGAATATACATTTTAAAAAAACTAAACTTAAAGGCAAAATATTTAGATAACCTATTTAACTGAAAGCCTATTTTAGTCCTGTCTGGTTGCAAAAAAAAATCCCTTTGTAGAATCAAAAATTTGAGAATGTTGCAGACTGGATTATGGTGGATAACAGGTAGCTTCTGGGCTCAGAGCTTTTATTTCCAGGTTATGTAAAATATCTTGCTAAATTGCTGTCATCTCTCTTCAATGACTGCTGAAGACTCCTAGTAGTAGACAGTGAATACAACAATACTCCAGCTATTCAGAGAAGAAATTTTAAGCTTTTTCTTCACAGAAATCTGGTCTCCAGAGACACATTTCCATTAAAAGAAAATGTAACCACGATTCACACCAACCCACTCTGTTTAGGGCGGTGTTTCTCAATTGCAGTTCTCGGCCCTGCCCTGCATGTTCAGAGGCAAACCTACTTGATTCAGATTAATGAACTTCCTCATCTAGATCTTTGCTGTTGCTGAGCCATTTATTTCATTCAGGTGTGGTGAAGCAGGATTGCCTCTACAAAATGCAGGCAAGGGGTCCTGAGGACAATAATTGAGAAACACTAGTCTAAGGAAAAAGACAGTTTGCTGTCATTAATGAGGGACACACTCCAGACAGCTTCTGGAAAGGTTGTGCAAACAGAGAATAGAAAGACAGGGAAAAAATTGTTACATAAGTTACAAGTGTTTTTGAGTTTTTGTTGAAGTCTGGCTTGTGTTAAACTAAATTTGTGATCTGGATCAACATCAGCTCATATTTTGTTTTTGATGACTGCAGAAGTCCTGAAAGTCTGAAAAACACTTGCAATTTTAGTGGAGCATTAGCAGCCAAAGGCCCACATCTCTTTCACAGGGCTTATCAGACTTCATAAACTTCATAAGCTTACAAATGAATGCTGCTCTATGACTTCAGCATGTAGAGCATCTGCTTCGTAATAAGCTAGTAATACCCAATATAAACATCATCAGTGGAATGTCACCTGCTCCTGAGTGATGATAAAAAAGTATGTTATGATTGAAGTTGACATAATTCAGTACAGATCTTTACTGAGAAGCGAGACTTTCCACAAAAGTGACAACATGCCTGTTTTTTTTTTTTTTTTAATGCAAAGCACTTAACCTTTACTTGAAAGAAGGTAATATACATCCTGGAATTACAGATAATAAAGATACATTATGAGCAAAATCATTTCACAATGAATAATCATCTTTCTTTCGCATCAACCAAGAGGAGCGCGATATTATCTACAGTTTCTGTTAGGAAGAAAACAGTGAAAAGCACACCTAATTTTGTCAGCATTTTTACTGTATGGTACACTGTAAAAAATTTAATTAACAAAAAAGAAACGTTTCAAAAACACAAATTCCATGGTTGTTTTTCAACTAAGTAACTGCAATGCATACATTATAAATAAATGTAAGGGAAAGAGGGGGAAAAAAAGTACTACAAGCAGTATCCCACAATTCCAGCATGGCTGAAACTAGAAGTGGTCTGAATCCAAACCTAAACTTTGGAGTGTGACTACAGCTTTCACAAACCTTTAAGATACTGTAGATTCCTCAAGCTGCTGCATTTGCCTTATGGGTAACACTTGGGGATAAATCAAGTTAAAATTGCCCTTAAAACTGGTTCTGTGTAAATACAAGTTGCCTATCGTTATTATCCTGTGAGGTGAAAAACACTTGTAAGGATCGAGAACTCAGCATGAGAAAAACAAGGCCTTATAGTTCTTTTTTAATTTCCAACTCAAAGCAATTAAGAACTGAAAAACACATGTTTTCAGCTAGAAGCTTGGTGGGGAGAGGGTCACTGATATTACTCACAGAACTCAAACTCTAAAAGGAAATAATTTCAGTTCTCTTGCTCAGCCTGATTATATTGTTTCCTGCCTCCTCCCTTTATATATCTATCGCTTCACTGACTTCTTGCATTGGAGGAAGCTCCAACTGTACACACTATAAACAATTCTCTTTGCAATAAAAGTAAAGGACACTACAGTGGTTGACAACTCAAAAGTTAATGTGATGATGCAGATTTTTAGTTGTTTAAATCTACAGCAAGATGAAATGAGGGGAAAGCGTTTCAAACGGAGTACATGTTCTTGGTAGTGGATCCGCTCTTACTGGACGTGTCATCGTGTGACTGGTAGCCAATCATGGCTTTCATGGTGAGGTTCAGACGATCTTTGTAAAGTTGCCTGTGGAAAGATGAGATGAAAGCTGAATGCTGGTTAAGACCTGTGCTTACAGTCACCATCTAGTGGCCAATTCAAGCTGACTAATCTTCACATCAATATATACTTAAAGGTTACTTAATTAGGTACACCTCTTTGATTGCTTGTTTACACAAACCGCTTATCAACCAATCACATGGCAGCAACTCAATGCATTAAGGAAAATAAACATGTCATGACAACCTGCTGAAGATCGAACTGAGCATCAGAATGAGGAAAAAGGGGGATTAAAGTGATTGTGAATGTGGCCTGCCTGCTGGTGTTAGACTGGTTGGTCTGGGTATTTCAGAAACTGCTGGGTTCACAAAGAAAGATCCAAACAAGAGTAAATATCCAATGAATGGCAGCGCTCCAGATGACAATGCCTTGTTTACATCTGAAGAAAATAGGCAAACCAGTTCAAGAAGATACAACTAAGGTATGCAGAATCCCATCTCTGAATACAAAACATAAACATTGAAACAGATGGACTACAGCAGCACAAGGCCACACCGGGTGCCACTGCTAAAAGCTAACAACAGGAAAGTGATGCTACACTTCACTGAGGCTGACCAGATTGGAAAAACTTTGTTAATGAAACTCCATTTCAGCTGCAACATTCATGGCAGGATCACATACTAATAACAAAGACTGTCACTGTAATTGATGTTCCAAGCTTCGAAGCATCAACTTCCTTAGCTGTAGCATTAGCACCAACTAGCTTGCTGTTCATCACCAATATCTTTATTGGAATGGCTAATAAACTCATCAGCAGCAGCAGTCTCATTCTGATACACATAATAAACTTGTCAGATGCTCTTGAAGTTTAGCTAAACTTTGGGTTCACCCAACCACGTCTCTTTCCATTCAGTACTCTGATCAGATCTGAAGTCTGAAAATCAGAGTAGCCTGCAGCTGCTGCTGCTCCCGGTGACAGCAGTGCAGGCTCAGTTAACATACTTTGATGCTGTACAAGTGAAATGATTTAATTCTCTGCATTTTTAAGGGGTAGCTCCAACAAAATAATTATGGCGGCCTGCCACAGCTTAGGGCTGAGTAGAGCAATGTAGAAGAAACTCTGGACACGTTTGGGATGGGATGTAACAGGAGAGCTGACGATTCTGCAGCACTGTGGTGATGCCATCATGTTAATATGGACCACAATCTCTGAGGAATGTTTCCCACAACTTGTTAAATCTATGTCGCTAAGAGCTAAGGCAATTCTGAGCGCAAAAGAGGGCTCAACCTGGTACTAGCAAGGTGTACCAAATAAAGTAACCAATGTGTATGAACCATGAGCATGTGACTTTACAACTTACCCTATCGTCATGATAGCTTCCCTGTTTTGGCAGTTGCTTGTCCAGATGGCTATTTTGTCACCTTTAGGTCGGACGTTGACCACAGCTCCACACACATCTTCACTCGCCTCATCAAATGATTCACCAACTAAACACAGGAGCTGCAGGATACAACATTACACCCAACTCAATAATCAAACTAATGTACTGTATATGTTAAATAAAAAAAATTCACTCACAAAAGAACATAAAGAAGCTGATTTATTTTGTGTGGACTAAAGTAGAGTTACCGTTTCCATCCAGTAGCGATCCAGATCATTGTGTCTCTGTTGTTTGTTAAGAGTCATCAGCCATCGACCTCCAAGCTTGTTCCTGTCATCTTCCCACATTGGCTTAATCCCATCCTAGTACACAAAATGAAACAGTTTTGTCACTTAAAAATA